>NC_081180.1:118530311-118785311 GCF_029867415.1 Vicia villosa
AATATCGGTGAGACCTAAAGTAAAATTTAATTTATATGATCTTTTTGTCTGTATAATAATCTTTTTGTTTTGTTTAAAAATATCAATAAGATCTATAAGAAATTTTTTAATTCACGTCGACAAGAAATGCTTGTTGGTAGACCTAAAATTAAAGTTAGGGGTTTAGTGACCATACCGTGAAACAATATATTGGTACCATGAAAGCATAGAATACAGTGGAAACGTCCATCTAATGAATGTTAATGTTTATTGAGGGAAAAATAATAATGAATGTTCAATGTACACTATCATCATTTTGTTCTTGAGGGGCCTTGGTTGGGGAGAGCATATGTATAAAGGCATGGGTAGAAGTAATGCTACGTAACCAAGGAAAACATGTTGATGGTACTTGTTATGAAAACACATTTCTACTTCCTTTTCAACAATTAACTATACCAGACAAAACTTATTTCTACTTCCTTTTCAACAATTAACTATATCAGACAAAACTTATTTCTACTTCCTTTTCAACTATTAACTATATCAGACAAAACACACCTCCTTGTGAATATTGGTTGTCTGTATTTATTTCCTTCTTAGTCTTTCACTTTTAATTTTAAGGTAAACTGGTAAAGAAGTTGCGCAACTATTTTTTGATATGATAAAATTAATCTTTTTAAAAGAATCACAACATTGTTAAACGTAAGTCTTTGAATTTTCCGTAAAAGATTCATTAGCTCTGTTGGTAAAGACAAATGATATGAAAGCATGTTGATTGTTAAAATATGTTTTTTCATGTTTAACCACTTTACTTGAAGCTATTTTGAGAGTTGTCTGTCTCACGGTAAAATCTCAAGTTCTCAATCTCACCAATGGAGAAACTCCAATCAAATTTATGCATGCATGTTTCTCTCATACCTAGTTGTATACTAGAACATCATGTGATATAAGTATGGATCTTCCCTCTTGTGAGTCAGTTAAGAAATCCACACGCGTCTCTTTCTTCACAGATACTCTGACCTGTCAAAATATATCAAATAAGACATTCCTAACAAGGTCATGTTAGTATTTGAAGCCTGAAAACTCTATACAATAAATCATGTGTTTCAAAATGTATCCAATCACGTCTTGCGACAAACAGGGAAAATCTCATCAATAAGAAATAAGAGAATCATAAGGCGATATCTAACGATAATACGATACTCTATTGATGGCATGTGTTGGCCTAACCCGTCAATAGTAATAAGAAGAGAAAATCCTAGGCATGTGTTGCTTGCAAACAACCAAACATTGTTTTCTGTCTTGTGGTCATATCAAAGATTACTTCCATGTCCTAAACACTTTTATTAAAAAGGAAACTCGTCAAAATATGTTATGCTTTAGGAGGGACGATGTCCTTGTTTGTAAAACTACTAAGGTTAAAATTTGGAATCGCAACTCTAAGATCATCTGAAGCTCTGTCGAAATCATAGTTCATACCATATATCTCACTCTCTATAACATCCAAGATTTGGCACTAAAAGCCACAAAAATCGCGTGTGTTAGCATCTATTGTCGAGTACTACCTAATCCCCCAAATCTAATGGGTAAAGAATACACATTCAATTGAAGATCCCTAGAGAAAGGATCTCCACCAACCACGGAGTCTTCAACCTCCTTTTGCAACTATTTAACAAACCAAATAGTTTTTTCTCCATATGATTAGGTTGACACGCTCTTGAGTCAAAAATAGGTTGACGATACCCATACAAGATAGAAGTAAAAGAATTTTACTCTAAGGATCTCTTAGTTATGACAGATTGTGCATTAACTCAACATCTCTAACAGCTCTCCTCATGAAAAATTTCTCGATAAAGCTTCCATCTCGACTCACAACCCCTTCATAAAACTTCATCCCCAATATCAACCTCCAGATATTCCAATGGAACAACCCCCTACCAACAAAGTTTATTACTATCACACAACGCCCAAAAATTTTAGTCTTACAAATATTCAATTCGAGACCTAATCTTGTAACTGTCTCCCGAATAATGTCAAGAGCATTAGTCACCTCATTTGAATATCTATGATGATATCGTCTTCAAGATATACCACACATAAAGGAGAAGCTTAAAATCACCTTCAACCTGATGAACGGGTGGGTGTGACACAAGAGAAAAAGAAGTGGCCCTAAGGGTCACCTTGTTACACTCTAGTTGTTAACATAACATACCGGTCTCCAAGGTACAGCATACTGTCCAACCATAAAGAAATTCAACCTACAAAGAAATAGATGGAAATATCAGTCTCACTTTGCATAGAAGGGCTGGTCGATCTACCATGTTAAAAGCATTTGAGAAATCTATTGTGATCATTGCCAAAAAACCATTTTCATGTTCCTTTGGTTAACACCTTGCTGGTACTATGCAAAATAACCTCAACCCCACCTGATACACTAATCCTAAACTGAAATTCATTGAGATAGCGTGTCACGTCTTTACTGACCCCTTTCATATAAACCTTGGTTACCAACCGTCTTCAAATAGAACCTACAATAATTGATCGTATTCCACCATCATGTTTTAATAACAAAGCCAAGGGTGCAAAGACAACAAAACCTACCAAACTCATCGAACATCTTCCTCTCATCCATAAGTTAATAATTAGAGTGGTTACACATAAAAAATATCTTGCCACAACAAAACCTTCTCCGCACAATTTGTCTAATATAAGTTGTGCTTGCAAATCATCTCTACCCCATGATATTCCTATGAAAAGTGATTTAATGCACCTAAAGATAGTACCAACTTCAGTCACTAGAGAAACTTCAGAACAAGGTGGTCTATACATGTGAATAGCCTCCAAAATTTTCATTGTATTTTCATTATTTGAGTCATTCCGAATGACCCTAACACTTTCACGACTGTTGTTATATTAAATAAGAAGTTTATATTTAAATCGATCTAAATTAAACTACTATTATTTATATATATATATATATATATATATATATATATATATATATAAATTTTTTGTATTAATATTATATATTATATTAATTTGTTATTAAATTTTCTTAATACTATTTAGTATGATATTTTTTTAATCCATTTTTTTAATATTTCAAAATTATCTATGATGTCCATTTTATAATATTAATTTTTAAAATATTATACTAAAATTATTATTTTATCGACTATTTAATATTATATTTTGTTTTTTTTTAAATAATTTTGCAATTTATGTATTTAAAAATAGATCAAAATTATACGGTATCAAAATGAGTTGGTTCAAAATTTTTAAATTAATCATCTAAAATAAGTCGCATATTTTTTTAATTTTAAAATTAAATATATTTTATTTCAAATTCAATATAAATCACACCGCAGACACTAGTGGGAGGATGCTTGGGTCTCAAGGGTTTGCTCCCCTTGAGGTCTTGAGTTCGAAGGTGTCTAGGACCAACTTTCGGAGGCTACGTGGGGCAGTAATGCTCTCGGGTGGATTAGTCGGTACGGAAGGAAGGAGACCACTCTATAAAAAAAAATTTAATTTTTAAAATAAAATATTCGACATAATTCAAAGATGAAAGATTATATTATAAAGGCCTAAAACAAAAACATATTTATAAAGATTAAAACTAAAAAAAGACTTAATATTTGAATAGACCATTTGCATAATTAAAATGTCATTTTATTTTGAATATGTGTGTTATGCATTTAAAAGTAATATATCTCTAACAATCTCTCATTAAATACAATTCATATAATAAAAGATTATTCAATAATGGTTGTTATATTGGAATCTTCAATTTTCCTTTATTTGAATTCTAGCACATGCCAGTCTTTTTGTTAGACTATTTAAAAACTACATATATTGTCTACTAAAGAACAAAAGATTATGGTCGCATCTTGTGAACTGACAATAGTGAATCTACTAAAGTGCTATTGTCTTTTTTTTCTTTCTTCTTTTCTTTCCACTAGAACAAATGTTTTCCTTTTCTTAGTTATAAAATGATGTACGTGAGACATGCAATCAACTCGATTCCATAAAATATAAGGGAAAATAATTTGAAAAGTTCTGTTCAATCCAACACATGATAGAAACACACTGTTTTAAATAATCACATGTTTGTTACTCCTTTGTTTTTCATAAAATTAACATGTATTTGATAACTTTCTTATGGTTTGCATATATCATATCATAACTAATATTCAAAAAGGGTGGGTTTAATTAAACTAGTTCCTAATTCAACATACTAACTTTTAAAATCAAAACAGTCAAACTGAAACCGAACTAATGAATTGAAGCAAAGTGAACTAAAATTTACATTAAAAAATCGGAAAAAAAAAAAAAGAGTTCTGTTTTTTTAACAAACAATTCTATTTTGTATGATTTCGATTTTCGAACTAATATACTAAATCAATATTTTTAGTTTAACTCGATTATAGAAAAATTGAAGCGATTCGATTTAATTTGAGTGATCTTTTGCTCTAATTTAATTCGATTTTTTTTTAACTCTAGAATAAATCGTCATACCGACATCTGAATCTTTGACATATCTACCTTGTGACATGTGGCGAGTTGCAAGTTGTAATTGATATTTCATGTTGATTAGTATGAAGTTTAGTTGGGACTAAAGATAATTAAGGAGGGATTTGTTGAAAACTTTCAAAGGAGGTAAAAAGGAAAAAGGCAAAAGTGTTCCCCACCACCCTAACAATTGTTTAGCCATCAAAATGTCATTTGGTCTAACGATAGTACAGTGTTTGTGTTGAACCTTAGAAAAGCATGTTATAACACAAATCCGCTTTTTCTTAAATAGTCACGCTAATGTGTCTAGCAATGTCAAGACCAAATCTTTCAATTTTCTTTATTCGTTCCTCTTCTAACGCCTTCTTTTTCATTGCTTCCCATCATTGCACATTTCCATTTCAAATCTCTTCATTGGTCAAACTTTCTAGATTTCTACTTTTGAAAACTCCTATGTAGGGATACCACAATGCCCCACTAGGAATAATACTCGAATAACGATGCTTCTAAAACTCTATTACTACTCACTTGTTTCCAAAGTATCTTTATTTAACTTACTATTGGAAAGTATAAATTACTTCTCACTTTTCATAGTAAGAAGTTACTAGCATGTATATATATCCTCCTTTTCAAAATGAATAATCATATTGTCTCAAAATGAGTGGTATATTTTATTTTTCAACAGCATTTTTTAGTATCATATAATTAATATTTTTTATAAAAACTATTTTATTTTATTTATTTATTTATGTCAGGTTGAATTGGGAATTGTACAGTACAACATTATTTAATTATAGAAATTATTATTTACAGCCAGAATCTAACATAAAATTATTCTATTAAATCAGCTTAATTGGTAGGATATTAGATGGAGAGACAAGAGTTCGAATATTTGACCCCAAAAAAAACCTAACCCAGAGTTGCAGTGCATAAATTCTTCTTTGCTCACTTTCCACCAACTTCAGAAATCAATTTTTACTTAATTTAAACAAAGGGGAAATCATCTCGAGAAGTTTAGCCACAATATGTTCTACTAAAATTATGTCCAAATAAAATATGCGTATTTGAAAAACCAGCCCCTCCCCAACCAATATCCTACTAACATATAGGAAACAAGTTATCCTTTGTGCATCTTGTGCTTAGTATAAATATCTCTTATATATTATTTTGCTTTTTCAAATAAAATAAAATAAGTGTATTTGAAGACATAAACCTTATCATTATGAAACATATGCAATTATTTCAAAACATTGCCTGGATTTACAATTATCAGGTCAAAATCTACAAAATGTGGGTGGCAAACTGATCAGCTACCTTGCTAAATGCATGTAAAGCAGATGAAACATAATCGGTAATAGAAAGCCACACAGAACCTAATACAATACAAATTTGAGAAACTACAATTCAATGGAACACGAAAGTATATTGCCGCTACTTGTACACTCTCTGCGAGATAAAATTATTTACTTCAGCTGCTATCTCATAGGCTCCCTCAACACACCTTCCCAAAGCAACACCAGACACATAGTTGCCCCCAAGGAACAGTCCCTCAAACCCAGTATTGTTTAGAGAAGCTTTAGCAGCATCTAGGAGATCAAGATGTCCAACTAAGAACTGTGGAATAGCTTGAGGCCACAGTCTAACACCCAAAACAAATGGATCCTGAGCATTTGGCTTTATAAGGATATTTCTCAAATCTCGGTCAACTGCTTCAACAAGCTCACTCTCCGTCTGCCATTAAAAAAAAGGCTTTAGGAGGAACTAAAATGGAAAGGAAACATATCTAATAAAACGAATAGAAAAATGAAACTCGTCTTATTTTAACAAAATAATAAATGCAGATATGTAAAATATGCAACAGGAATGGATCCAAGCATATACCATCAAGAGATGATACCTATAACCCATTTTCTAAGAAACTTATTCTAAATTTTTTTATCAGTGTGAAGGAGTAAACATTTGAAACAAGATCACTGAACTAGAGTTGTTTGAAACAGCCAAATAACCCAGTAATGAAAATTATTAGTCGTTCTTTACTATCCTTGAAGTTTACTAAAAAAGAGGGAAAAGAACCTAGTTCACTTTCGCCTAATTTGACATCATAAAAGCTCAAGTAAAATTGAGTTTATGGTAGATGTTCATGCTGAATATAAATGTCACACCTTTGATAAAATCCCAGTATTGGTAGCCCCTCCAATGTAATTCAAGAGAAGAACCCTTCCAGGTGGTGCTCGGTTAGGGAAAAGTGATGAGCTATATATAGTTCCTGTCAAGCCCACAAATATGTTATCATTACCATACCTGTCAAAACACTACAACGCGTTCTATAGTGCATAATGAAAAAAAATGTGCGACAAATTAGAGTGTTGAATATTTACCTAATGTTTGCACTCCTTGGCTTCGTGGATGCAATTGACCAAATCCCTTCAACTCGCCATCTATCAAGCATTCTGATCTAATGGCTTCTTTTGGATAGGAAATGGAAACTGCAGCAACTGGAGGGTAATAAAACTTTGAAAGTGCATCTGCAGCAGTAGACTGCAAGAGAAATTAAAATTAAAATGTAGTCAGGCATAAATGCCTCAATTTATATGCTGGCGACCATCATGCCATAAATTGGCCATTCAGATAAGACTTATTTGTTGACAAGCTTTTTTTGTTACTAGTCTCAAGCAAAAGACTTTCTGACAAGGGAATAAGGGATGTGATGCCCTTAACCTGAAACTCTGGCTTTGAAGTAGACATATTTAAGGAATCTGGTGCTATGTAGCTTCTGCTATGTGGGGTCTAAGAAATGGCTGAGAATCTACTAATTATTAAAGAAAGAGAAAAAAGAGTATGCACTATTTTTACACTGTCAACCAATCAGGGGCATGTATCCAACCAAGTCACAATTTTAATTTTAAAATAGTGATATGACATGGCAGAATGTTATAATTTTATTGGATGATGTTGTAAAACTAGTTTACACTGACAGTGCACTACCTTTAACCTCTTAAAGAAACCACACAAAATTATCCATGTTTGTGAGTTTTTGGAAAGATAATAACTCAGTTTGCATGTTAAGTCAATATTATCCATATGTTGCATAGGAGATAAATAATTTTTCTATAAAATTCAGAGAATGATAAATAGTAATAAGTGTGACAATGGGCACGAAAGCAAAACACAAATGCATGTGCATACACAAAAAACACAAAAACATGCCAAGAGGGCAAAAGACACGCAAGCAAATAAAACTAAAGACCTACAATAAGGTATAAAAATATGCATGCTTTCATACAAATTCAATAAGACATATGGTCCAAGTCCAAATATTCAACTGATAAAACAATCATCGCATAAATCCACTTCTGAGAGAAACTTACAGACAGAGGACGCAGCAGTGGACTAGCAACATGGGAAGGGATGGTCATGACAACAGCCTTGCTCTGCAAAGAAACGACTCCTTCTGGGGTTTCATATGTCAAACTGTACTCTCCACTATCCAGTTTACTAATACTTAAAAGCTTCCAAGATAACTTCACCTTGTTACCTAACCTGTCAACAGGTTACGGGAACACAATTCACTAGGAACATCACTCACGCGAATACTGGTGAATCAACTAGACCATTAGTATAACACAACATAGAATACCTAGCAGAAATTGCTTCTGGCAACATCGTAAGTCCCTTCCGGAATGATCCAACAGTTTGACCTTTTGGTTTTGGGAGACGCCTGCATCATTATAAGAATCAATGAACTAACCCATAAGTTATATCAAAATATCCAAAAGCTCAGAGCAAATGTATTTTTACGGATCACGAGGTGGTTTTGAAGCTCTATTTCTCTCTTGTATAGCTTTGAAGGAGCCACCAATAATGCTACCACCATTTTGTTCCAGCCTCCACACTTTCCCGAATGCTGCTTTCATACTTAACTTTGAAGGATCACCGGCATAGACACCTGTATATCACAAAATTCAGCTAAGTAGGATTTTCAATGCTTTATGGTGACAAAGAAAATTCATATCCAGAGAGAAAAGCAAGATGACGTAAGCTTGTCACTACTTGAAATAAGTGCTTGCCTAATTGTTGATTTGTCCATGTACTTCAATATCGATTATAAAAGGAAAAATAGGAAGAGAGAAAAATTGTGCACTAATCAAATTTAGACTTAATTACAATTTTGACCCCTATAGTTTGAGCTATGGACGCCTTTGGTCCCTCTATTTTTTTCGAGTGATTTTAATCCCTCCATTTTAAAAATTAATCAAGTATGGTTTGACCATCAACTGGCTTTCATATTAACCCTTTAAAGTCATGTTTTTTTTAATAAAATAGTTATAGGGCTAGAAGGTAGATTTGAGATATAAAATATAACCGAAGTTTAAAACTAAAAAAATTGAAGAATCACGTGGAATGTAAGATTTGTTGGAACAAAACACAAGAGCATGAACTCAACCACTCTTCACTTGAATGATACACACACTTGGATAGCTCAAACCTTTTTGTTCTTCACTCACACACACTATGCACTATTTAGGGTTGAGAGAAGAGATTAAAGATTGGAAGAAGGAGAAAGATATATTGCACTACTCTTAAGTGTTTACAATGCTAGAGTATTTAAATGAGGATGCTTGCACTCTAAGCAACTCAACCATCTCTAACTAACTTTTAAAATACTCTAACTAACTAAACAAATTCTGCTGACACAGAATTTTCTCTCCAACAAACTTTTACTTGAACATCAAGTAACATCCTAACACAATGAATTATACATATTTAACAAGATTAGGATTTCCATAGAAGAAAATTTGAGATTTTATGTTTTTCGTTAAATTTGATATTTTAATTGGTGAACTTCAAGTGAAATCGTGTTTAAAACAATTTAATCAAAACAAGTTGTGATCTGTTTAGTAATAAACAAATGAAAAGGGATGGAGAAGAGACGTGATTTAAAAATTAAAAATAAACACATTAGACTAAAATCACATGGAGAAAAAATAGAGACCAAAATCACACATAGCTCAAGCTAGAGACCAAAACTGTAATTACACCTTAAAATAATGTAGTAGATCAAGTTTAAGTATTTCAAAATGCCAAAATCAGCACATATTATGAGTTATGAAGAGCCAATTAGAACATAGTGGAGTTGCTTCATGACAAATTAATCCCATGGCCCCAACAAACCCAAACAAGAAAATCACACATTTGGTTCAGTCTTACAATGTGGACTAAAGGATCATTACTCCATATTCAGAAAGATACTGAACAGAGCAGAAAAGTGTGGCCACCCGTGTTTCAAGTTCCATTTGAACTCGGACATACAGCCATAGTTTTTTTTTTAAGTTTTCCCAGACAGTTTGTTTGGGGGAGATACAACAGGACTGAAGCACAAACCCCCAGACAAAGTTTTAATCTATGCAAATTTCCAATTTCAGTTCAAGTGATGGGTTTGGAAGATGGATTTGAAATATGCTTAGGAGAGTCTAAGAAACCTCTTATTCTAGTAGGCCAAAAATCAGTTAACATGGTGGGTGACATTTTATTGGCCAAGAACAGTATATTATAATCTAAACTCTTATAAAACACAGAAATCGTTACCAGTACAAAATAGTAGGAAGTTGGTTGAGAGGTTGAAAGGAATAACAAGAGAGAGTGGAAAACAGGACAGTAAGAAAGATTGGTGGCTCTAACCTGAACAAAAAGGCTCTATCAAGCGTTCAAAAACCTCATCGCCAAGATTACGACGCACAAATTCTTCAACCGATTCCTCATAACCCTGTCACCTTCGTCGATATTATATCATATGAGAAAATCCAATTAAGAACACTTGCATATATTTATTCTTCCAGCTGCAGATATTTCATTTAACACTAATAAAATTAAACCAAAAAAGGGATCAAAAGAGAACACACTGGAGGAGGAGGGCGAATTCCAAGTGCTCCAAATCCAGCCCTGAGCTTGCCACCAATGCTCATTAAGTCAAAGAAAGGCAAATCAGCCGGCTTTCCCGGTACTGGCCTCAATTTCCCATTCCATAACACAAACCTAGGTGCATCAGGATCACCTAGAACAAGTTCATCCTTCAAACCACTGTCCACCTACCAAATGAAACAACCAAACCACATCACCAACACGTAAGAGACGGTGTCAGTCTTTTCTCTAAATGTTTCAAAATTACAAAAACATCTCTATGATACGATCATACGAGTGTGTCTTCCAACTGCCGGTAAACACATCCAAGAATTAAACTAATTTACTAATTACACTGTCAACTAGCAAATTGTCAACTACCAAACTGACACAGACACTTGTGATTACATTTAATTTATTCGCTTTTTCAAATTATGACCAGTGTTGACGTGTCAGTGTCGGTGTCGTGTTTCTGGTGTGTTTCCGGTGTACGTGCTTCCTATTAAAGACTGGTGATAACATTAACACCCATACATTCAAGGAGCAAAATGACTATCTACTCAACAAATTCAATTTCAACCAATTGCATGCACCGACATTGCATTGCAAATGAAGCTCTCAAGAGAAAGAAGAGATTAATGACTACTTACCACCATGGTGAGCATAGGATCGGAAGGTTGAAAACTGTTAGGACCTTCTTCCCACAGATAACCATCTCTCTCAACAGTGATAATATTGCCACCAACTCTATCTCTAGCCTCGGTGACAACAACATTGGAGACACCATCCGCATGTTTGGTAGAAAGAGCCTGAGCGATGCAGAGGCCACTGATGCCACCGCCAACAACTACACAGTCAACGGGGGAGAGGTCTCCGGCGCGGGAATCTGATTTGGTCGGAGATGCGGTGGATTTGGAATCCTCGGCAATGGAACAACGGAGAATAGGGTTCCGGTGATTGCGAAGGAATTTGGATTTAGAATTGGGGGAATGGAAAGGGGATGGAGAATAAAGGTAGGGGCGGAGAAGGGTTTGAGGGGTGAGTGTAACCATGGCGGGTGGGAATGGAGAAAAACAGAGGAGGGTGAAGTAGTAAAGTAACGAATAACGAGCTAGCTATATTTCGTTATCTTGAATAGAACCAATACAATTACAATATTATTGCACCGGATATGTCCAATCTCCGTGCTTGCTTGCAACTTGTAATTACCTTTTACACACATCAATGCATCAACCACTATTTACCGTGTTTGGGTTTAGAAAAAAAAATAAAAATTCCTTTATTTTTTTTATATAATTTTTACTATGATACTTGCTTCTTTTATTTAAAGTTTAAACACTTCATTTATTATACTTTGACTATTTAAATATTTTTTAGTATTATTTAATAACTGTGCAGTAAAACAGAGTTTTACATCATTTATTATTTTTAGGATAATGCTAACATGTAATAACACATGTTAAGAGCTAAATGTGAAAAATATTCTTAGACTATTTCCAATGGTGCAATTCATTTTTGAGTTCTTTATGGGTCTCCCCATATCATCTCAAAATAATTTTGTTAATATTTATTTTATTGATGTAATTCAAATGGGTCCCACAACTTTACCTCATAAATTAATTTGATTGGGTACCACAATTTTTTACTAGTTGCATTGCAATACAACTCTACTATGACATGGCAAATTATTTCAATATTTAATTATTATATTGATGTCTAGGTGAAGAACTCATTGAAAAATACTACCATTGGAGATGCTCTTAAAAATTGTGCATTGTTTTCTTTAAAAGTTAATATTAATGTCTTTGTTACATTTCCAATACAAATTTTCTACATTTAGCTTTATCCTTTATTAGATTTACTAACTCTTTTGCTTACAACTGTTAAAGTAAAAAAAGATACAATCTTTAAATAATAATTGAATGGCATCCGGTGTGAGTTAGAATGGATCCGATTTATAAGGTATGTATATTTTGCCTCCAATTTTTTTTGGGGCGGATTATAATTTTTGACTCGCATCCTCTAATATGTTTGGTTTTTTATTTGTTATTTTTTGCGAATTTTATAAGTGGAAGTACTAACATAAATTTTTTACAATTTTTAAGCTTTGTCTACCCGCCTCGTCCTCATTTTTTTCAAGACGGATCAAGGTTTTAAGCACATATTCTCAATAATGTTTGTCCCGTTTTTTTACGGGCTTTTGTTGAACGAGCATAAATGGACCGAACATATTTGTTTGTCACCCCTAATTAAAATTGAACATTTACATTCATATTGAATATTATTTATAACATTTTATCTTAAATGTTCATAGAGGACGCGCCTTATTAAAATTTTAATAAAAACACACACACACACACACACACACACACATATATATATATATATATATATATATATATATATATATATATATATATATATATATATATATATATATATATATATATATATATATATATATGGGACGTATCAAATGAGAATTTTTGTTATTATGAGAACTGAGAACTTTTAATAAGAATCATACAATTTAAAATCAATGCTCAGATCTGCATTTATGTGATATGTAATTAAACCATAATCTATCTATTGATTATTGTCTCTTAAAATTTGATTGAAATCTGAAGCATTGATTTTAAATCGTATAGTTATTATTAAAAGTTCTCAGTTCTCATAATAACCAAAGTTCGTTCTCATTTGATACATCTCACATATATATATATATATATATATATATATATATATATATATATATATATATATATATATATATAATGAAAATAATAATATTAACAGTACATATAATAAAGGTAAACATAATGGTGAAAATAGTATAAAATATAAATATAATATTAAAGATAAAGGTAATCCTAAGGGCATGACATTCCATTCATAGTGATCAAAGGACACCACAAAGCGGTTTTATATTTATCTTATTCTTTTAATTGTATTTGATAATACCCATATTTAAGATCAAACTTTGAAAAAATACTTTTATTATGTAATCGGTTTATCAAATCCATTTTATTTTATTAGGTATGAGATACCTAATCCATTGTAATGCTTTGTTTAAAGGTTTGTAATTTATTACTAACCAAGGACTTCCTCTTTCTTATTTAGAAGCATTAATAACATAAAAAGCTGAGCAACTCCAAGGAGACTTAATAGGCCTAATTAAGCCCTTGTCCAATAAATCTTTTAATTATTTCTTACAGTAATCTAAATGTTATTTATTCATTTGTATTGGTCTGACTTTAGTATGGATATTTTCTTCCTTAAAGTCAAGTTCATAGGGCAAAGAGATAGCGCGCACTTTTCTTTTCCATAAAGCATTAGGTTTCTTTGACTAAATATCCTTTATAAATTTATTATGTATATGTTTAATTTTTTTTCTTGAATATTAGGAGATTGAAGTAGATCTTCTATCTTTTTATAGGATATTTCCTTATTAATTAAATTAATATGTTTTCTTTTATTGTTAATTTGATTAATAAATGATATAACCTTACTCTAGACAGAGTTAAGATCTCTAATCTTAGGTTGTTCTAAGATTTCAAATTTAACTTCGCGCCCTAAGGCAGTAGTGGTTATAGTTACATTATTAACAGTGAAAGGGTAGAGTAAAGCTAGGAAGGGGGTTCCTAAAATGATGGACTCATTAATATTTCTTACTAAAAGAAAAGAGGTTCGATAACAAATTTGATTTTTACAGATTTTAGCACTAGCTAATTTGTAAGAAACTTGTAATTTATTACCATCGGCTTCTCGTAAGGATTCTTTAGTTTTTACATAATATTTGGGTTGGGATCAACCCTTCTTGGATGCAGTTTAAATCTGCTCCATAATTTATCAACGCAATTAATTCATAAGTTCTATCTTTAACAATGAGATTTATTTTACTATACCATTTGTATGATATTAATTTTTCTATTTTGTTAATATAGCCTTCTTCGTTATTTAAAACAATAGTTCTTCATTATTTTTGGTTGAGCTAGATAAGGCTAATAAATTTTGATTAACTTGATTTTGAATAACTATGTTTCCTTGTAACTCTAAAATTTTAATTTCTTGTTATGAAAAAAAAGAGTTTAATTTCTATCTCATCACCTCGGGTTTTTAGAGTTCTAATTTTATTTTTTAAATTATTAATTTCTTCTTGTAAATCTTTAATCGAAACAGTCTTTTCAATTGGTTTCTTAAATAGATCCATAACATTTTTAAATTCTTCTTTGTGAATATTCTTTTTAGAAATATCATTCTCGTCTATAATATTTTTAATTTGTCTCATGAAAGCATTCTTGCTTTATGAGTCTTCCATTTTGTTTAATATTCCTATTAAGGTATTAGCTTGATTATTTGTTAAAATATTAATTCTTTTGTTACAATTATCACAATTGAAAAAATCTCGATGTATTTCCTCGTAAGAAGATTATTCAGAGGATAAAGAGTTTTCTTCCTCTGAGCTTAGTAAGCAAATCCAAGATTTATGTATCCACATTTCTTTTAAAAGGATGAATATTTTAACGCCCCCGACTATTTTTGGGATGATTGAGTGATCTCACAAACCAAAACGGATATTTTCAGCATGCTTTGACCTCACTCACATGCTTTAAGGTCACCCATCCCAGAATTTCTCCAATCAAGCATGCTTAACTATGGAGTTCTTATGGAACGGACTACCGAAAAGAAGATGCATCTTGTTAGTATAGGTAGTACCCATCAATCCTTATAAGCTTTCCTTCAACCATGCAGTCTCATACATGCATGGCCTCAGGATCCCTCTCATTCCAATGTGGCGACCACTCTTTGCCATATTCGACCTCGAGTATTATATACGGTGCAACCACCCTCGACTTCTTCGACCTCGGGTGTTACAGATACCCCCTATGAGGATTAGTTAAGCTATATGAATTACATCTTAAAATGCACCCCAACTCAATAGGAAATTTATATGAAGAAAAAACCTCATGGTATTTTTGTTGTCTGCTAAGATAAAGAATAACATGCCTATTAAGTTTTGCTTAAAATTTCCTTGTATACTGTTTCATAATAGTCGAACTTTTCTCTATCCAGGAAATCCCTTCTCACTGAAACTTGTAGAAAAACATAGAAGAAATTTACATCTAGTGTTTCAATATTAAAAATTGAACAATTATCCACATGAGAAACAACTTACAGTTGTAAGTGGAAGTGAAAGATCAACATCCCTGCCTATTTTTGTGCGTCTAAGTACCAACTTTTTCAAAATTTGATGTTTGAGCGATATCATAGCTTTTTTGCACAAACATCATTGGATGGAGAAGATTCAACTGGTTTAGCAATGTACTAAGCTAATACTATTCTTCTGGCCTATTTTTGTAACTACAAATTGCAAATAGAGTTTTTGTCTCCTTATAAATAAAGGTAAAGAAGATGTAGAACTTACTTTGTTCCACCAATTGAAATGATGCTAGAATGCTGCTAGACCCTATATTTCCATATATGCTTTATGTATGACTAATGCTTGTTAATGCACACAACTCATTGTATTAAATGAATCACCATACATGTGATAAAGAACTTTACAATTACAGTGTTCGCAAAAGTAATACGAATAAGGATCTATCTGTAGGAACCTTATCTGCATGCATGAAATTTCAATTAAATAGCTTGATAACATAAGTCTGGTACATTACAGAACTACGACCTAAAAAGCTTTGCAAAATTACCATAAGATACAACTCTCCCGGACGGTTCTAAAATAGAATGCCACTTAATGTCGATTTATAGGTAGATTCTAAATCAAAATCTACTTCAGCATAGATGATGAGTTACTTGCAACCCAAATTACCTGCAACATAAAGTAAATAAATATTCCTGTATAAAAAATCAGCAAATTTCAAATAATATTAATACAATCACAAATTACCAGGCATATACATCTTGAACTATAATTTTCAAAACAATTACAAGATATGTTTATATTATCTCTATCAACAACTTGATGCTAAAAGATTAGACAACTAATGAGAAACCCAAGGCCTGACTTATTTTTGGCTTATGATAGACAATAGTTAATTCAGGCTGAAGATTACCAGACAAGCCAAGATCTGTATAAGACATCTCTAATCTAGCTTAGCAATATCAGGTGTTGAACCATGATTTCGAACAATATCAAGTGTTGAACCATGTACAGCCTCAACAAGTGCAATGCCTCCCCCCACCAATGTTAATGTTGCAAAATATATAAATAATTTTAGATATGATACAACAATGATATCTAGAGATTGCTGATTATATCACCATAAAGGTTAGGCATCACCAGTACATAAAAAAGTGTCGGATTCTTCACAAGCTACAGATAGTCCAAAAATTAAGCAGTGTACCATTTTCTTATAGACAAAAACAAATTCAAAATGAAGTTGTTTCCTACATCCAGTTCACCAATATTACCATCATGCAACAAATATCAATGACGTGGTCCATGTTTATCTTCCCTGCATGAAACACGCGAGTCTTTCATGTTCTGATCCTTAGTTATGTCAACGTGTCTTAAGGATGATGTCTAAAATCTTGTAAGAATCATGTTTTACTCTAATCAATCAAACATAAAAGCCCAAGAATAAGTTTATAATTAATTTATTGTAATAGTAATTTTAGCAAACATACTCCTAAAGAACCGACCAAAATAAAAAGATTCGAGATTCTTAGATTATGCAGTCTAATTTCAGTAGAATGACTTATGGGCCATGGATAATTCTACTCGTGGGCAGTAGGAAGAGTGGTTCAAAGGACGCAAATAAAGGCAATTGCACTAAACAACATGTTGCAGGCTGCCTGCCCTGAATACTTACTCTAGAGATTTGGAGTATCTAAACAGTCTGATTCCAAAATCTAAATCATAGTTTCCAACATCTCTAAACATAATCAACATTGAAACTACTGGTCTTACCTCAAGCTTATAAAGAAAACTGAATTCAAGCCTCCCTACAATACATACAAGAAGAAGGGGAAATTCATTATAAAACAATATAAAGCATTGTCACCGGCTATAAATCATAATCAACGGGTCATTCGATATCATGATAAAAAACTCAACAGAATGAACCAATCCCATGATCCCAACAATATAGCATTGACAAAATAAGATTAAGGAATTCATAAAATTGAATAGCAAACCTTTTCAATGATCCACACTATTTATTTGTCTCTTACTTGCTTTGAGTTGTAGATATGAATACCCTACATTAAAATATAAAAAAAAAATAAAGATAAAACATGAATCAAGTAACACGAAAAAACCCCTTAAATCCCAATAAGAAATAACGTTTTGTTCAGTACCCACGTGTAAATTAAACTTACACATCACGAAAAGTAACATCCCTTATGAATCACTAGTAAAAAAATAAAATCTTCAAACCCTAAGTCGCCGCTAGAAATGCTTTGCCTCAACACAGATGTTCGCAAAATTTGAATCCCAAGCTACAATCAACAACAAAAAGAAACATATTAGCAACTGCTAAAAGCATATTATTTAATCAATAAATTAAATTATTACATAACTTATTGTAAATCTTAGATTTATTAATAGTGATCTTCCAGCCATTGTTCTGCATCTTGCTTCCTAACATAAACCCTAAAATCAGAATAAAATAAAAAAACAAACCCTTCATTCATAAATCACATAGTAGCAGCAATGACAAAGATTCACACAACACCATTTAAAGATTCACATAGCAACAACGACAAAGAAAATGGAAAAACAAAAATCATCAGAGTTAAACACACATAATACACGATTCATGATAAAACGAAAAACACAACAACATATAATTTTTAATGGCAACACATAAGGTAAAGGTTAAAGGAAACGATTTCTTACATGAATGAAGATGGGTCCAATGGGTAGAAGATGAAGCTGCCAAAAAACCAAACGAGAGGGAAAGAGTGAGAAATATGATTTTGGAGAGAGAAATAGAATTGTGAAATGAGAAGGATAGAAGTGAAAAGTTAATGGAAAATTAATATACACAATCAATCGGTTTACCCGAGTAAAGATATGTATCAAGGCTAATTTGAAAATATTGTGTGTCACTTGGCTAAAAGGAAAAATATGATTGGGTATTTTGAATTTGGATTTAAACAATTGATGCCAAGTGTACAAAAGGAATAATTTGATTGGGTGATGAAAATGATTTAGTTAATTACCATTAAGGGCTTTTTGTAGTATAAATTTAATGAAAGAAAAGGGTAGATTAAAGAGATCTTAAGCATCTTCCTGAAGGATAGAAAAACACTTAGAAAGGGGGGGGGGGGGGTTGAATAAGTGTGACTTTAAAAACTCTTAAGATAAAAACAATGAACACAATATTTTTATCCTGGTTCGTTGTTAACGAAACTACTCTAGTCCACCCCCTTAGAGTGATTTGCCTCAACTGAGGATTTAATCCACCAATTAATCTTGATTACAATGGTTATCCACTTAGAAACACTCTAAGTCTTCTAGAGTATTCTGATCAAACCTTGATCACTCTAGGAAATCACCATTTAGAAACTTCTAAGTCTTCTAGAGTCTACTGATCTCACTGATCACTCTAGGAACCTTTTACAAATCAATGTAAAATAAATGTTTACAAGAGTATTCAAATGCTTCTTAGAAAGCTATAATCACAACTGTGATATTTCTCTTAAGTTCTAAGCTTAATTCTCACTAAGATATTACAAGTGAAGTGAGGTTGAAGATGAAGTTCGTAAATAATGAATTCAGCAGCGTTTCAGTATATTGCAAGAATTGTTCGTTTTTGTGCTTCTGATCAGAACTTCATATTTATAGGCGTTTTGAGAATATGACCGTTGGGAGCATTTAGTGCGTTGCGTGTTCTGTACAGCTCTGCATTTAATGTTTCACTCTTTTATCAACTACCTCGAGCCTTGCTTTTGCTGCTTCTACTGACTTTGCCTTTTGTAGCTTCTAACGTTCCTTTTGTCAGTCAGCGTAGCCTGTCATTTTGTACTTGCTTCTGATCTGATGTTTGTAGATACAAAGTTTGAATAATCAGAGTCAAACAGCTTGGTGCAGAGCATCTTCTTGTCTTCTGACTTTGAAGTGCTTGAGCGTGATACCATAAGAACTTCAGTGCTTCTGCTTCTGATCTCATGTTCTTCTGATGCTTCATAGACCATGTTCTGATTCTGCTTGACCATCTTCTGATGTCTTGCGAGAGCATGTTCTGATGTTGCAATCTTGAACCTTCTGAGTCAGTGCTTCTAGCGCTGAATTGTGCATACTCTTTATATATTTCCTGAAATGGAAAATGTAAAGGATTAGAGTACCACATTATCTTATACAAAATTCATATACATTGTTATCATCAAAACAAGAATATTGATCAGAACAAATCTTGTTCTAAAAATCTCCCCCTTTTTGATGATGACAAAAACATATATAATTGATATGAATTTGCAATCAGAATATCAGATGACCAAAGACAATTACACAGATATAGCATAAGCATATAATCAGAGTGTGTGAATATGTCTCCCCCTGAGATTAACAATCTCCCCCTGAAATAAATACTAGAAGAATTTATAAATAAAAGACTTCCCTGAGTATTTTTCATTTCAACAGAGACGTTCACTTTGCCTAGAACTTCAGAACATTCAGAGCTTCTGCTTCTTGCTTCCATAGGACAGCTTCAGAGCTTTGAATTTCTTCTTTGTTGTCATAGCATGCTTAATTGAATCAGAACATTCTTGAATGTATCAGAACATCATCAGAGCATCTTTACATCCTGAAATGTTTCAGAACATACTAGACAAAAATATCAGAATCAAGAATGTATCAGAGTATTCTTAATGAATAGCATGTATCAGAGCATATGCGAGAAGAAAATGTATCAGAGCATATTCTGCCACGAGAATATCATAACATTCTTCTTGCTTCTGATCTTGAAGCTTCACAGCACTAAGCTTGCTTCAATTTTCCAAGAACATGCTTCTTTATAGTATTGCTTTTCCCGTGTATTTGCTTCTCATGTTGAGCTTTTTCAGAATATCTTCAATCCTGCAAAAAATCTCAAAGACATAGAACTTGCAAATAATGTTAGGAATGTTGAGACTTAATCCCAGCAAATGATATAATAAACCAAATAAATTATCATGTTTCTCCCCCTTTTTGTCATAACATCAAAAAGCATTTAAAAAGATTCAGATGATAAAACAACATAAAGTGAAGAAGATAATATTTCATTGATTAACAAAATATATCAGAGATACAACAGGAATAGAAGCAGATGCAAGAAACAAGAAAACATCTAAGACTAAGACACACTACGACTAGCCTAGCTTGGAAGCTATCTTGGCCAGAAGGTTTTGAATCTCAGCAGTGCTTTCTGTCTGCGTCTTCATAAAAGATCTGAACTCATTGTGAGTTTCCTCATGCTTGTCCAGACAAGAATCAAGATCAGCTTGATTCTGTTGAAGAGCCTTCATGGTATTCATCAGAACAAAAGGTCCAACAGAAGAAGCATCAAAGCTATTGTCCAGAAGAGGAGTCTCAGCAGCAGCATCGACCATGAGAACATCAGCTTGATTTTCCTTAAGAGGAGATTGCATAGAAGGATGATTCTCTATAGCTTGTTTCTCAGCATCAGCTTCTGCTTCAGAAGCATTTTCAACATACACAGGTGAAGGTATTTCAGCTTCTGAAGTCTCTAAAGCCAAAAGAATTTCAGCCAAATTCTTTGGAGGTGTAGGAGCAGAAGGTTCTGGTGGGTATTCAACTTCTGGATATGCCATATTTAGCGCTTTCTCAGAGGGATTCTCCCTTTTCCAGTTGAATATCGACTGAAAGTCTCCAGTCAGAACATTGTAATGAGGCTTCCACACAACCATAGAAAGTGGATGCACTTCCTCGAGCTCATCAACGAATTCTTTCTCTTCAAGGGATTTCCAGCTTCTGATGGGATGATAGTACTTACCATCATCTAACTCCAGAAAGTAGCTAGAGGATCCAGTACGTTCAGCCAAGCATCTCCTTTAGATGTTCAGAAAATCAATTTGAATATCCTTCTTGAAGAAATTCCACATTCTGCGAGTAGCAACATGATCCATCTTGGACTCATGAGCTGTTTTCAGAGTCTCCAAACCAGTTTTGACCTTATCCATCAACAAATCATAGCAAGCATTAATATAGGGTTCAGGAGGATTGAAAGTGAAACAGTAATCAGGGTAAAAAAGATTATAAGGTTTTGATTCTCTTGAGAATAAATCATGGGTGGTAGAAGATGAAGAATCTGTGGTGAAGGTGTTTGAGAGGATATTTTCAGAAGGAAGATGGGGAGAGGTGGCATTTTATGGTTGAGGGTTTAGAATAGGTGTAGAAAGAAGGGGTTGGTTTCTATTTGTGGCTTTGGAAGAAGATGGAGTGACAGAAGGATGAGGCTTTTTCTGAGGGGGACGTTCAGAAGAAACATACATTTTATGAATGAGCTTCTCAAGCTGTTCATCAGTTCTTTTAGGTTTGAGCAACTCTCTGGGTTTCTTCTGCTTCTTTGTTTGCTTAGAATCAGGGCCTTCTTCTATGGCCTTTCTCTTCAGTTTCTTTTCTTTCTTCTTCTTTCCATTCTTTCTTAACTCATCCAGGGATGGAAGAGTTCTTCCTCGAATCCAAGCAGGATCAACAGAAGTTTGAGCTAAAACGCATGACTTCAGATAGTGTTTGACAGATTTGTCTAGCTCCTCTTTGAATATGTGAGAGAAACTCATAACAGAAGTTCTTCTTGTCAGAATATCTGGAAACATCGTTGGAGGAGTGGTCACTTCTTCAATCAGCTGCATCCTTTTTAGAGTCTCAGCATTCAGAATGACCCCTTGGATAGCAGTCAAGTTCTTAGATAGGCCAACTGTTCTCAGAACATCTATCAACCCACTCTCAATCAGAATATCTGAAATCATCCTTCCAAGAGGGATAGTATTCCTCTTGAGGTTTGGATACTTCTGACGTTCTTCATCTCTAGATTCTTCAATATTAGTCTTCAGATGATGAAAAAGAATGTGTGGTAGATTAACTCTCATGCCTTTTTCAATACAGAATAATATATACTTCTGATCCTGATTGACAAAGGTAGCAGCACTTGATGATTTTCTATGATAGAGAGATCCCAGAATGATCTCAACCCATACTCTGTAGGAAGGCTTCAAGGCAATAGTGAAAGGAGAGGCGATACCAGAAGTAAACAACTCTCGATCAACTTTATCCCAATCAGTTCTTCCATGAAGAGGACCAGTGATTACATCCAAACCATCAAGACCATACAGTTTCTTTATCAATTTCTCGGTCACAACAACTCTTTTGTCAACTACCTTGAGCCTTACTTTTGCTGCTTCTACTGACTTTGCCTTTTGTAGCTTCTAACGTTCCTTTTGTCAGTCAGCGTAGCCTGTCATCTTGTACTTGCTTCTGATATGATGTTTGTAGATACAACGTTTGAATAATCAGAGTCAAACAGCTTGGTGCAGAGCATCTTCTTGTCTTCTGACTTTGAAGTGCTTGAGCGTGATACCATAAGAACTTCAGTGCTTCTGCTTCTGATCTCATGTTCTTCTGATGCTTCATAGACCATGTTCTGATTCTGCTTGACCATCTTCTGATGTCTTGCGAGAGCATGTTCTGATGTTGCAATCTTGAACCTTCTGAGTCAGTGCTTCTAGCGCTGAATTGTGCATACTCTTTATATATTTCATGAAATGGAAAATGTAAAGGATTAGAGTACCACATTAGCTTATACAAAATTCATATACATTGTTATCATCAAAACAAGAATATTGATCAGAACAAATCTTGTTCTAACACTTTCATGCTTAGGTAGATAGTTGATTGATTTTCCACTTTTGCTTTGTAAATTTTAAAGGCATTAACAGTATCATGTTTATACTTTAAGAGATATACATGTGTGTATCTAGAAGAACCGTCGATGAATATAATAAAATATCTATTTCTCCCACGGGTTAACATGCCGTTAATTTTGCACAAATCTGAATGTATAAGATCAAATAGAATTGTTTTTCTTTCAACACGTTTGAAATATTTCTTAATCATCTTTTATTTAACGCATAATTCATATTTTTAAAATCATTTATATTACATGAGATCAATCCAGATTTAATTAGTCTCTTCATAGAGCTAACACTGGTATGTGTTAATCTATTATGCCATAAAGAAACAAACTTAAGCATGTAAGGAGAATTAAAAATTCCATTAATAATATTATCGGTAGTATAATGTTTGATCATTCCCTCAATGGAATATCCTTTTTCAACAAATACACCATTACGAGTCAATATAAATTTGCCTGATTCATATATAGATTTAATACCCGGTTTTACCAACAAATCCCTACTAATAAGATTCTTATTCATGTCGGGGACATGAAGCACATTGACAAGGGCAATTTTCTTTCCGGAAGTGAAGTTGAGTTCGGCGGATCTAGCTCCAACAAGTTTAGATCGTACTTCATTTCCCATTTGTACTTCCTGTTCATGGTAATTTTTCAATGATTGCACCGATTTGAAAGGTCTCAGAAATGTCTATTTTCACAGCTTTTATTTTATTCATGAGGACTTGTAAATTGTGCACTTGGGGAAGAATACCGACCGCCAGAGCACCGCCTCATTAACTTCTCGAGTGGCCCGATTGCTCCGATGCGTCGTGCGTACACTAGTACAAAAATGTTAATTTACACCCGTTTTTTATTAAATTTACACCCATTATTTTTAATAAAAATCGGGTGTATATCCACCGGGTGAGAAATGTCTAACGAATTTACACCCGTTTAAAACGAGTGTAAATCAGGTGTAAATACGTTCTTAATTACTCCCCATTTTAACAAAAATCGGGTGTAATTGGGCATAATTACGTTTTTAATTACACCCTATTTTAACAAAAATCGGGTGTAATTGGGCGTAATTACGTTTTTAATTACACCCTATTTTAATAAAAATTAGGTGTAATTGAGCGTAATTACGTTTTTAATTACACTCTATTTTAATAAAAATCGGGTGTAGATACGTTCTTAATTACACCCTATTTTAATAAAAATCGGGTGTAATTACATTTTTAATTACACCCAGTTTTAAAAAAAAATCGGGTGTAAATACGTTCTTAATTACACCCCATTTTTATAAAAATCGGGTATAGATATGTTCATAATTACACCCTATTTAAATTTATTTACACCCTATTTCATATACACCATTTAGTTATATTTCATTTTCAGTCATAATATTGCAAATACTATAAAATCATACACATAAAAATCATATTTTAACTAAGTCAAAATATTTTTAATATTAACCAAAAAGTATACAAAATCATGTCGAGTCATAATATTTCAAGTATTATAAAATCATTCATATAAAAATTATATTTTAACTAAATCATAACACTTTCTTCATATATAATTTTACGCCATGCTTGACGGTTAAGCTTCGGTGTTCTCTAGTCCAATTGAATCCAACCGCTTTCCACATGTAGCATTGGATTCATCCATGGCCAAAATACCACGCTCTGGAGAAGCAATTGTTATCTGTATGAAAAAAAACAAGACACAAGAAATTATTAAAAATATTGAATCTCATTGGAATTAGAAGCCCACCCTTTAAGTATGAACTTAATTAAAAATATTCACACTAGATATGGTTGTAAAGTCTTGCATACAATTGTCTTTTTATTTCAAACTTGATTTTATTTTAAAATTAAAATTAATATTGAGTTTTATTTTTATATAAACACATGTCCATGAGTTGAAAATTTTGCTACACTAGTATATAAAATAAAAGAATAAAATGAGAATCATGAGAAGATACAAAAACATGAATCTAGAACAAGGTTAGAAAGCATGATATCAGGAAAATTTTCATATCCTTACAAGACGGTACGTGATAGTTTGCTAGAAAAGTTGCACATCCTGCAGAGAATACATGAGCCTGGAAAATCACCAACCACATAGAGAAATTTAGATGGAGAATGTTTCATCCAATAAAGCATAAAAAAAACTTTTAAAAAGAATGTTTTAATATTAAGATACTTAGATGGAGCCCTTCCAAAAAGCAGTGCTGCCTGTGCATAAGCCTAATACCGAAAACTGAAATCAATTGAAGCATGGGAAGCCATGTGTCTCAAGGTCAAAAATTAGATAGGATGAAATTCAATAGTAGGATACTATGTTTGAAGAAATTAGATAGGATGAAATATTACCAGAGCGGTATATTCAATTGAAGCATGACGAGTACTGACTCAGATGATCTACCTCCATCTGAAAGGCTCGTGTGTTCGAAGTTTGTCCATCGCCAACAGCTCCAAACTCTGTCACTGAGGCACTGTAAGCTCTACAGCTCACAACACAGTACTCAACATAGTGCTCCTCAGCCGGTGTTTTTCGGCTCTCAACTACATTCAAGCTTAGGAAAGCAACCAATAGAGAAAGTAACAACAATAACACACCCATAGGAAAGAAAGATGAGAAATCAACAATGTTGAGCTATAGATACATGTATATATTTGGTAGTGATTATTAAGCATTATATTTTGCACTTCCTCACTCCACCCACCCAACCACAAATTATATTGCTTATTCTGTCATGTGATAACATTAACAGGAATGTGATAAAGTTGCATTTAATTGATTAAGATTAAGCAGAATTTACTGGACCAAACTATTGCATTTTGGTTGGAATTTGTTAAGTTGGTTTAGTCTTGACATGCATCTAGTGCTTAAAAGTATATGAACCTTTCCATTCCAGCATATGCATATCTTTTTTAAATTCATTTCCCTTTTGGTGGAGCATGGTCATAATTGATACTCCACTTTCAATTAACCATATATGTTAATTCGGAATATGAGTTCAAATGGATAGCTTAGCTAGTATGGCTCATAAAATTGCCACAAAGGCTGAACTTTTTCAGTTACAAAGAACCATAAATATTTCTTGAATTGTCTCATTCCCAGTATTCCCTTTATGAAAGAAACAAGTTTTACATCAACATAGACATTTGAGTATTATGAGGAGAACATGACAAAAACTAAAAATAACTAGAGACATAAGAGTAAAAATAACTAGAGACATAAGAGTAAAAATACCTAGTAGTATTTGAACTGATACTAGTGAAGTATATATAAATATATTTATACTCACAAATATCTCAAAAAATCAATATATCAAAAGTAACCTTTTCTTTTTGAACTCTATACATCATTTATGCAGTGACTGTCCTAATTAGCCAAACTTTCTAGCTACCTATTCTAATGAACCAGATCTAAAGAATTTAGTGGTGTGAAAGAATTTCCAGAAGAGTCATCCTAACATCAATTAAACATTTATACAAAGCTTTTACTATTTCCTCAATATCCTGAACTATATCCTCCAATTCCTTGCACTATATCCTCAATATCACTTATTTATTTGTCAAACTTCATTTAATAAAGTCATTATCCTTTGTGCTATATAACAGGAGGTTTATTAAAAAGTGACCTTTCAGAATAACATATAAATTACTTGTAGTACATAAGAAGTACATGTTGTAAGGATTGTATGAAGCCAACTGTTAATTGGCAAGACAAAGTCAAAGCTTTTTTTTTTTTACAAAGTCAAAGCTTAGTCCTCATTTTTCCAGCTAATGAACAAATAATTTTAAATGAAATAATCTTAGTCATTACACAGCCAAAATTGATGAAGTAAATAAACAAAAGAATTAAGAGAATCCAAATACTCAACTTGATATTAAAAAAATCATTGTTTAGCTGTAACTGATTTGTCAGATTTAGCTTAGAATTTAAATATAAAAAATGATGGGTTTTGATATATTCTATTGCAAATAAACCTCTTTTGTAGTATTTCTTCCAGAAACAGCCTAAGTTTGCTCACACCTATATTTGTCTTTCTTGATAAAGAAAAATAGACTAACATATTCAATGACTTTTCATCACTCATACTATATTGCTCTTTTTATAAAGCTAGCTTGGAATGAAAACTACAATACCATCTCATATAAACACAAAATGAAAGAAAAACTCTATCAAGAATGAAATCCAGTAATAATAGTGATAAACAACATAGTAGAATGCACCTTTAGAGACATTTAGTGATATTATCATCTCAGTCATTTGAGATTAAAAGACCTGCATTTTCTCTGAATAGAAAACAAAATAAATCACTTTCATTTCTACTAGTGTTTGCTTGCTCTTAGTAAATAATATGAACAGAATAATTTCATTCTTACACAGACACGGACGATCCGGTAATTGTTCCAAACAATCCTGATAACAAAATGCCAACTCCCTAACAAACATAAATAAGATGCATGAGGAATTATACTTAAAATTGAAAGTTCTACTTGATAGCTTGGTTAAAAATCAACATTTATATCAAATCAATTATGAAATTTTACCATTATTACAATTATCATTTATAAAAGCAAGATTTAGTTGTGTCTGTACCTGCCAACCGATACCTCGACTAAGAATAGAAGGCGGTAATGGTGTTGCACTTGCATGCCTATATACGGCAATGAAAGCTCCGGTAGACTGTGAACCGCAAGAAGCACGTGAGTATATAACTTAATTTTACTTCAACATAAGTAAGCTTCATTGCACTGATAAAATACCCCATAGTTCCGGAAAATAATAATAACGGAATGTACAATTTAAGAATAATTTCTTCAAGAATAACAATTAAACAGAAACCAAATCTTACACCAATTAAAAAAGAGAATATCTTAAAAAAGAAGTCACCTCTACAAGAGCAACAAAAGATGCCATCATCATGGCAAACGCTTCGCCTGCATCAAATGTATTAACAGATAAGTGGTAGACACTAAGTAACAGGCATGGTTTTGCAGCTGAGTTAACGGTCAATCGGATGAACATTCTAAATCCGATAATGCAGTTAAGATACAGTTTGATTTCAGACAGTGGAAGGTTAGTAAATACAATGTAGGTGGCACACTTTTACCTATATCTCCAAAAGCTTTTGTGGCTCAAAACTTAAGAATCCTTCTGAATACTGAAAACTCTATCCTTTGAAGCTTTACTGTGTTGCCTATAGGAGCCGCCTGTGTTATTTACATCCAAACCGAACTCGTGTATACCATCAGTTTCACATCATTCCATATCAGAAATCAGAATCAGATACTTGTAAAGCATCTTCCATGTTTTTCTCAAATGCAGTTTCCTCTTGTCGTTCAAGCGGACCTTGAGGAGTTCCAAAAAGAGTGGAGAATATCTTCTCATGGCATTCATCACAGAAAAAGTAATAGGAGAAGTGACCCTCATTAGGAAGCTTGTGAGTTACAGCTTCTGGTAACACCCTTTCTATGTATTCCATCATTGATGGCGGGACCACCCTATCGTCCAATCCCTGATTGAGAATTCAAAAGGGAAATGTAAGATTCCTAAATGGAATTGAGTTGAACTCCAGTTCAAAAAAATAAGTCGGAAATACTCAAAGAACATGTTCAAACCTGCCATATGTGTATACGGCCGATGTGGACCTCCGATTTTTTTAATACCGGGCCATACCTCTGATCTGTAGAGATACGTGAACTGACTCTTTTTTGTCGCTTAATGCTTTCGCATTTTTGAAAATTCACAGAGTCGCCACCGACCTTTTATTTTATCCAATTAAGGAAAGGTTTATAAAAGACACAGAAAAAAGACCTTTAAGAAATTCTGGGTAAGGGGGTAGGTTATACAAAGGGAAGGTGTTAGCACCCTTTGTATCCATGGTTATCCATGGGCTCTTAAGTTTGCTTAGCTCACTTGTTTTTCGATCACTTTTCAATTGCTCTGAAATTGCTCATATGTGGTTTCAAATACCTTTGTAAATTGAATTTTGTAATGATCCGTGTGTGGATGTATACAAAATGCTTGTTTATCTTTCGAAAGATGTTTTGAAAAGAACGTTAACTTTGTAATAATCCGTGTTTGGATGTATACAAAGTATTGTCTTTTTTGAAAGTTTTTGAAAAATCAACAGTGTATGAGAATTTTGTTTGTTTTGATTTGAGCAAGCAAACTAGGAGGTCTACCCTGAGTTGTAAGGTCTTTATCCTATTTCCTTTAAAAATCCATCCTTTCATCGGATATAAAAGCAAGGTTCGATTTTGTACTCGAAACAGTAAAATTTGACTTTGATTTTGAAAGATTGAAAGGGATTACCTGAAGAGGTGCAAGTGTGATTGTGATTGGATTCAGATATTTATCTTTGAAGTTAGTGATCTAACGGTTCAATTTTATCTTTGACATACACGCAGTTTATATTTACTGGAAATTAAAGTGCGGAAATGTAAAGTGCGGAAAGTAAATCTACGCTATTACATCGATTTTGCAGGAAATGTAAACTAGCCTATTTACATGAATTTGACATCCTATACATTTATCTAGGAATTTAAATTGCAAGAAAAATAAAAGGCATGTTTTTTTGGATTTTTTATGATTGATTTTAATTATAATTAATGCATGATTAATTAAATTAAAATGAAGAAAAAAGATGAAAATAGATTTAAACCTAGAAATTAAGTTTAAAATATATACAAAATATTTGTTAATTAATTTTAAAACAAAACTAATTTTTTTGGAATTTTTGGAAATTGATTTGAAATTGATTTAAGTTAATTAAAACATAATTATGCAAATAATTATACAAATAATTAAAACTCAAAGATAAAATTATTCAAAATATGTACAAAATTAGTTTATAATATATAAACAATATTTTATATGAAGAACAATTTTTTTTGGGATTTTTTGATTGGTTAGAATAATTAAAAAGCAAATATATAAATATATACTAATTAATTATGCAAAATATTGAAATTTTGAAGAAAAATAAAATATTTTTATTTCATAAAATAGTATATTATTTTAGAAGTCTAAAAATATTTTTTGTGTATTTTTTTGGATTTTTAAAACTATTTTTAATTAATTTAACAAAGAAATTAAATAAAATAGAAAATAAAATAGAAATAAAGGATACTGATCCTGTGTGGTTGGATTGAGAGTCCATGATAAGGATGGTTTGATCTGGCACGTTGGATTATTCATTAAATGAGATCAGGTGGTCCAGATGGTGAGGCACGTGGTAAAAGCTACACCTGCGAAGCACAGAATCAGAGGACAATTTAAAAAAAAACGCGCGCGTCTGAACCAATGAGGTGGGGACACCTCATCATCTTCAACCTCTCGCCAGGGCCTTTTACAGCGTTTTTATGAAAAAAGCGCTATAGTAAGTGAACCTCAAACCTGCAAAATAGCGAATAGGGGTAAACATGCAAAGAAGTTTGGCGCGATGGTTCCATTCGTTTCGTCTTGTTCATGCGAATCTAATGGTGCTAATCAGAACTTCTAATTTTGCCTAATTTGGAAAGCCCTAAATTTGAAGCTATGAACCCTAAAATGGTAGTTTCGTTTATACGTGTCCAAACTTCAATTAAGTTTCCAGAAATGATCTACACCTCAAACCAAACTCAATAGTATGTCTACATCTTGTTAAACATGTGTGAATAACCAGATACGAATTGATTTTAGTTTGAACAAATTTTGACCTGTGTAGCTCGATTCAGTGAGCTTCAAGGCTTGTAATTGATTGAGATAGTTTCAGTGATGTTTAAGGAAGGTATATGAATGCTTAGTTTGTATTGAAATGGACTGAAATTACAAATTCGAATTTGAGTTTTTCTTTGGATTTTTTGAAGTGACTACAAGTGTTATATGCTATGCTATGCTTCTGGTCTTGCCTCCTCTTGTTTGCTGAACTATGATAGCTTATTTATAAGCTATGTGTGCTTAGAATTGAGGCTAACTTGCAGCTAGTTGCCTTTGTTGAAACTTTGCATTTTTTAATATAAAAAAGCTTGAATTCTTGACCAAGTCATCTTGCCTTCAATGCACCTGCCTTGTCCTTCAATTCTCTGCAGAAAGATGAAGATTCTTTGAGGTGAGTCATGCTTGATTTGTAAGCTACCATTATCCATGCATTTTTCTTTTAATTTTAATCTTAAAGTAAGATAAAATCATGCAAAAAATGGATAAAAAAGGTATGGGCTTAGTCTTGGTCGTGGGAGGCCCATAGTAACATGGAAATGATGTTTGAATGCTGAAAACTTGGCCCCATTTGGAAAAAACACATTTTTGAGCAATGTTGATTTCATGCATTTTCCCAAAATTTAGCCAACTTCAACAAGGTGTAAATCCTTCAATTTTTGTCATATGAAGGAGATCTTGCACTTTTTGGAAACCTCAAAGAGTCCTCTAACCAATGTCTTTGGTCTCATGTCAAAATGATTTTTGAAGCTCCTTGTGTGTCCTTTTGAAAAAAGTGTCTTTTTGTTGACTTTGAAAATGACCTGTAATGTCTTTGGTCATATTTTTCAAATGGTGAATCCAATGACCATGGGATCAATGGCATTTGAAAGATAATTGAATTTCCTTCAAAACAAGCCTTGGTTTGAATTTTTTGGATGAAGGATGAGAGAGTTATGATCAGTCAAAGTTGAGTTGACTTTTCAGGCAAAAACCCTAATTTTGAATCTTAGGGTTTTGTTGATTTTTGATCTTTCCTTGATGAATTATGATCATCCAATGATCAAATGATGAATCCTTTGACAAAATATGGACTTTGACAAAAAAATTCATTTTTGACTGTCTGTTGACTTTTTTGGTCAAACGGGTCGTCTGTTGACTGTTTGAGCTGTTGACGGTGCGTCTGAGTGAATTGAAGTTTGAAAATTTGTATGATGGTACTTTGAGATATATGGATGTGTATGAAATCCATTTGAGCTCTCAAAAACTTGTTGCTCCTGTAAAAACAAGAAAAACCTTGATTAGGGACTGTTTGTGTAGGAGACAGTTAAGCGTACCTGATTTTTGTGCAGCGTTGAGTCTCTGCTAATCGCGTGATATTCAGAAGACTTCTTGAACAAAAACCTTGGAATTTTGAATTGTGAAAGATTGATTTGATTGATGGTACAAAACACTGAGAATTGTACTGCCAGCAGTTTGGCTGTCGACTGACTGTTCAGGTATTGACGTAGCAGTTAGAGTGAAAAATCAACAGTCAAAGTTAATTTTCTTTTTTGTTGTTGTTTTTTGTTTTTGTTTTATGTGAAAAATGAAAGTTTATTTACATGACTTGTTAGAAAAACACAGACATAATAAATAACTAATATTTACGGTATGCGGGCAAAATTACCGATAATAACCCTGAAAATCATTTAATGCATAGGAATATTTGACTGGCAGAAAACACACAAAATATTATCTTAGTAATTAAGCAATATTATGACAAATAGTACAACATTTAATACTGACAGTACAAATATTACATACTATATTGAACAGTACGACGAATAAACGGTACATTTAAGAAATAAGAAATACTGCAAATTTTAAGAATGACGATTAATGACCCATGCTATGAACAATAACATGTAGATGATTGGGAGCATAACCATTGCAGGTCCACACTCCTCAGGACTATGCAGGCAGAAGAAAGTCATGATCACCGTAGCAATGGTGATGACTGTAAGAAACAGTGTCTCTATCCACTTTGCCATTCTTGTCAGGGAAGAAGAGAAAGGATGGATTATGAAGATAGGAATTTGAAAGATGAATTGGAATTTGATGTGAGATTTTATGAAAGAAAATGAGAGGTATTTATAGAATGGAAAGAAGGAAAGAGACGTTGGGGAATGATGTGATTCCGTACAAAAGGAAAATTTGAGTGGAAGTAAGATTTGAAAGAAAGTGTATGATAGTGTTGGAAAAAGGAGAGATTTGATTTTTGAAAAAAGAGATTTGAAAAGATTTTTGCAAATAATGGAATATAATACAAAAATTAGTGGGAAACAAAAGATAATAATAATCTACTTGTTACCCAACAGTCTGAGTTTCCTGATTTTGCGCCTGCAAAAAAGATTTAACTCTGTACCAATTGTGTCAGTACTATTTATCTGTAAATAAATAAATAGCATGTGTGAAGTAATAAACAGTATTTGGCGTTTGCGTAAGAATAAATTCAACTGCAAGCCAAATTACTGTATAAGAAAGATTCTAAAAACTAAGTATTTCATATGTCAGGATATAAAAATCCATGATTATATGAGACCCTTAATTTTCAGATTGGAGTTTTCTTGAAAAATATGTGGGCAAATTTTGGGGTATAACAGTTGCCCCTATTCAATCTTCTTAAACCTGAAGAGATTGCCTGAAATCTGAAGGTAGAAGATGATTGAATATTTAGATGCCCTGAAAATTTGCACTTACCTTGATCAGAAGAGATGTTGGAAGTTGCATTTGAATGTCGTCTGCGAAATGTTGTTGGCAGATTGAAACATTACCTGAGATGGGCTTTCAGATGCCACCTGGTAAATGGGTTGAGGGTTTGTTCATCAGAATGAATCCATTGATTATATCTTGATGAAGGATTTGAAAGTCTTTGTGTTGACTGTTTCGGAACCGTCCAAGGTTACCGCTTTAAGTCTTGGAAGATAATCGTTACGGAACTTGTCCAAAGTTTTTTAGATTTTGGAAGTTGATCATTGTGGAACCGTCTGAGGTATCGCTTTAGATCTGCAATGTTAGATCATTCTGGAACCGTCTGAGGTATCGCTTTAGATCTGCCACGTTAGATCGTTCTGGAACCGTCTGAGGTATCGCTTTAGATCTGCAATGTTAGATCGTTTTGGAACCGTCTGAGGTATTGCTTTAGATCTGCAATGTTAGATCGTTTTTGGAACCGCCTGAGGTATCGCTTTAGATCTGTGATGCTAGATCGTTTTGGAACCGTCTGAGGTATCGACTTTGATCTGTGATGCTAGATCGTTTTGGAACCGTCTGAGGTATCGACTTTGATCTGTGATGCTAGATCGTTTTGGAACCGTCTGAGGTATCGCTTTTGATCTGTGATGCTTGTTTTTGAGTGGGTAAGTGATCAGAAAGAATCTTTGGCTTGATCATATCTGAGAGAACCGTTTATGGCATTCAGATGAACACTGCATGTGATTGAGAACATCTTTGTTGAAGATATCCATCTACCTGAAAAAATCAAGTTAGTGATATGCAATGTTTATGATGCATGTAAATGTGAGATATTCCCGGAGAAATATGCATGTTATGTTGTGTATGAATATGCGCATGATGCATGATGTATGATGTATGATGTATGAATATGAATGTATGAATGTGAATGTGAATGTGTGAATGTGATGTCAAGCTTCTAATTGGAAAAATAAATTCCCACTAGTCAGCTGGACATGAATGTATTGTGATCGTTGATGATCTTTTGTCTTGCTTGAGTACCCTCGTCTGGGGAAATTCTTTGAGAACCCGGGTATCCCGTTGAAGGATCTTTGACTACTGCTTGGGGAACCAAAGGTAACTGGAAGTTCTGATGCCCTTTCAAATGGGAATGAGGAAGATGCATAATCCTCCGATGCACTATCTGACCAAGTCCGGGCGCGGGGATCACACCTTCTGAAGATAGTAATCTGGAACAACCCTGCTGGGGAATAAGACTTCTTTTGAAGAGAAAATCTTTTTGAGGAATTTGCTGAGAAATGCGTTTCTCTTGGTGATTTCCTTCTGATGGAATGATGTCCAGATGATCGGGACATTTCCTGAATGCCATTCCTGTTTTTCCTGGTAAACATCAATCATATTCAAATGCATATGCTCATTCAAAATTATCATTGGGACACTTACGTATTTAAAACAGAAAAAGTGAAAATAGTGATTTTTGAAAGAGCTGCATTGAAAAGTGCCATGATAGGCGGGTTAGCACAGGGAGACAACAATCCTAGAAGTAGGAAATTGTCAGAAAGTTTTGGAAAATATTTATGAAGATAAATAGCTATGTGAAAATGATCCAGTCAAGTTTCAACTCTGCTATTGCCAATCTGTCTTCGAGCATCTCATCCCTTACTTGTTGGAAGAAAGTGATTAGACTGATCGGTGTCTTTGAGGTGTTGAATCTTGATGGTGAGTAGGCAGCTGAACGGAACACAGTTGTATGCTTCATTCCCTAACTTTTGCCTAGGCCGCCCTTTCAGGTTTTCAGCCTACCGGGATTTTTTGTTTAGTCTCTAATTTTTGCCTGGACCGCCCTTTCGGGTTTTCAATCCACCGAGACGCTCATTTTTGCCTAAGTTGCCCTTTCAGGTTTTCAACTTAGCGAGCTGTTTTTTTTTTATTTTTTCAAGAGAAGTATTTTTTGACTATGTCAGCATTCACAGGGTGTGGGAAATCCTCGCCATCCATGGTGGTAAGCAACATGGCGCCGCCGGAGAATATTTTCTTGATTATGAATGGTCCCTCGTAGGTGGGAGTCCATTTGCCTCTGGGATCACCTTGTGGTAAGATGATGCGTTTGACAACCAAGCCACCAGTTTGGTATGCTTGACTTTTGACTTTTTTGTTGAAGGCTTTGATCATACGCTTTTGGTATAGCTGACCATGACAAATAGCTGCGAGCCTTTTCTCATCAATCAAGTTTATCTGGTCCAACCGTGTTTGAATCCAATCGTCTTTGTCTAGATTGGCTTCTTTCATAATCCTTAGGGAAGGAATCTGAATTTCAATTGGAAGAACTGCCTCCATACCATAGACTAAGGAGAATGGAGTTGCCCCTGTTGACGTACGCGCAGATGTGCGATAACCATGAAGAGCAAAAGGTAACATCTCATGCCAGTCTTTGTAGGTTACTGTCATTTTTTGTATGATTTTCTTGATGTTCTTGTTGGCAGCTTCCACCGCGCCGTTCATCTTTGGTCGATATGGAGAGGAATTATGATGTTTGATCTTGAACTGTGTGCAAAGTTCAGTAATCATTCTGTTGTTTAGATTTGTGCCATTGTCCGTGATAATCCGTTCAGGGATGCCGTACCGACAAATGAGATTGTATTTGATGAACCGGGCCACCACATTTTTGGTGACAGAAGCAAATGAAGCTGCTTCTACCCACTTTGTGAAGTAGTCAATAGCGACCAGGATAAAGCGATGTCCGTTGGAGGCAGTAGGTTTGATTTCTCCAATCATATCAATACCCCACATTGCAAAAGGCCAAGGAGCCGTCAGGACGCTTAATGGAACTGGAGGTACATGTACTTTGTCAGCATATATCTGGCATTTGTGACATGTTCGGGAGTGATGATGGCAGTCTGTTTCCATGGTAGACCAGTAATAACCTGCTCTAAGGATCTTTTTAGCCATTGTATGTCCACTGGAATGAGTACCGAAGGCACCATTGTGTATTTCTTCCATGATCTGTTCTGCCTCCTTCTTGTTTACACAGCGAAGTAAAGTCGAGTCATGGTTGCGTTTGTATAGGGTTCCATTGCTTAGAAAGAATTTGGCAGCAAATCTCCTTAGAAACTTTCTGTCGTTAATGGATGCCCCTTCAGGGTACTCCTGAGCTTCGAGATATCTTTTTACCTCATGGAACCATGGTTTTTCCTCGGTTCCTTCGGTATTGATCTCATTGCAATAGGATGGTTCATCTTGCCTGTAGATGGTGATCATAGGCGCCTCGTTGTCCCACCTGACTTTGAACATGGATGACATGGTAGCTAAAGCATCAGCTAGTTGATTTTCCTCGCGTGGGATGTGTTTGAAAGTGATTTCTTCGAAGTAAAGAATCAAACTCAGCACATATTCTTTGTAAGGAATTAGATTCGGGTGCTTCGTGTCCCATTCCCCTTTGACTTGGTAGACTACCAAGGCCGAGTCTCCGTAGACTTCCAGGAATTTGATTCTTAGATCGATTGCAGCTTTGAGACCCAGAATACATGCTTCGTATTCGGCTATATTGTTAGTGCAATTGAAGCATAACCTGGCAGTGAATGGTGTATGACCTCCCGTGGGGGAAATGATCACAGCTCTGATGCCATTGCCAAGTGCATTAGAAGCTCCGTCAAAAACCATAGTCCACCGGGATCCTGGCCCGGGTCCTTCTTCTGGTCCTGATTGTTTGTAGTCATTGACTAGCATAATGTCTTCGTCTGGGAAGTCAAAGTTCAATGCTTGATAATCATCCACTGCTTGATGAGCCAGATGATCAGCTACCACACTTCCTTTGATTGCTTTTTGTGAAGTGTATTGAATGTCATATTCTGTTAAGATCATTTGCCATCTCGCTATTCTTCCAGAGAGAGCAGGTTTTTCGAACACGTATTTAATGGGATCCATCTTGGAGATTAGGAAAGTGGTGTGATTTAGCATGTACTGTCTTAGCCGGCGAGCTGCCCAAGCTAAGGCACAACAAGTTTTTTCGAGTAGTGAGTATCTTGTTTCACAATCGGTAAACTTTTTGCTAAGATAGTAGATTGCGTGCTCCTTTCGGCCGGATTCGTCATGTTGTCCTAGCACACACCCCATTGAGTCTTCTAACACAGTTAGGTACATTATCAGAGGTCTGCCTTCCACAGGTGGCAACAAGATTGGAGGTTTTTGGAGATATTCTTTGATTTTGTCAAAGGCTAACTGGCATTTGTCATTCCACCTTTCCACTTGATCTTTCTTCAACAGTTTGAAGATCGGCACACAAGTAGTAGTCATGTGGGCGATGAATCGGGCGATGTAATTCAGACGTCCCAAGAATCCTCTGACTTGTTTCTCGGTACGAGGTATAGGCATTTCTTGAATGGCTTTAACCTTGGCGGGATCAACCTCAATACCTTTGCTGCTGACTATGAAACCTAAGAGTTTGCCGGATCTTACTCCAAAGGTACACTTATTTGGGTTCAGTCGCAACTTGTATTTCTTGAGTCTGTCAAACAACTTGTGTAAATGACCCAAATGTTCTTCCTCGGTGTTGGATTTTGCAATCATGTCATCGACATACACCTCTATTTCTTGATGAATCATATCATGAAATAGCGCTACCATTGCACGTTGGTAGGTTGCTCCGGCATTTTTCAGACCAAAGGGCATTACTTTGTAACAAAAGGTTCCCCAGGGTGTTGTGAAGGTTGTTTTTTCCATGTCTTCGGGTGCCATCTTGATTTGATTGTACCCAGAAAATCCGTCCATAAAGGAGAATACCTTGCATTGTGCGGTATTGTCAACCAGTACATCGATGTGTGGTAAAGGGAAATCATCTTTGGGGCTTGCCCGGTTTAGATCTCTGTAGTCCACGCACATTCTGACTTTCCCGTCTTTTTTAGGTACAGGCACGATGTTAGCTATCCAAGGAGGATAACTTACAACTTTTAGGAATCCGGCATTGAACTGTTTTTCAACCTCGTCTTTGATCTTTTTTGACATATCAGGCCTACTCCTTCGTAGTTTCTGTTTGACCGGAATGCTACCTTCTTTGATTGGTAGGCGATGAACTACGATGTCCGTGTCAAGGCCTGGCATATCCTCATAGGACCAGGCGAATATCTCGACGTAGTCTCGCAGCATTTGAATCAGTCTTTGCTTGACGCTGTGTTCTAAATCAGCCCCTATTTTGACTTCTTTCTTTTCTTCGTTGCTGCCCAAGTTGATGACCTCAATTGGCTCCTCGTGAGGCTGTATGGCCTTGTCTTCTTGTTCTAGCAGCCTTGCAAGTTCTCTTGGCACTTCAAAATCTTCCTCACTTTCGTCCTCAGTTTGGTAGATCGGATTTTCAAAGTCATGACGGGCAATAGCAGAATCGTTGTTGACTGGATCCAGAGTGTATGTGAATTCCTGGTCAAAGGAGATCACATCCTCAGCTTTCCAGTTGTTCAATCCACTGTTGTGAGCAGGGGGTACCCAGCTGTTCCAATTGCAGTTGTCTTTTTCATCTTCCACAGCATTGATTTCATTAGTGGGAAAATGAGCCGGTGATCCTTCGGGATAAGGGATATACTCTGCTGGATACGAGAGCCCAGGCTGAGATATCTCTGTTGGCTGAGCAAGATGCTCGATAAGGCCGTCCCATGAAGTCGGGATGATGTTTTGAATAGAGACTTGTGCATCTTGATGAGGAGTGTATGCTGACAGAAAGCAACCCTCGTTATTTGGTATTTCTCTGGCTTTTTCAAGAGCGAAATTGTCATCGTAATGTTCATCCCATCCAGTTGGGACAATGTCCTCCATAGGAATTTGTGAGCTCGGAGGAGCGGAGTATTTCACCATATAGTCATATTTGCCGCTGGGTTCTCCTAGCGTGTCCCATACTTCTTTGGGTGGATTTTGATATTGCTCAGTGGCGGGACTTGTGAAAATTTGATCATTTCCAACTTCATCACCCCATCCAGTCGGGGTAAGGTCCTCCATAGCAATATAAGAATTCTGAGGTGTGGCATACTGATAATTATACCCGCCGTTTGGTTCTCCCACAGCATCCCACATTCCCATGGAAATGGGTGGAATTTCATCTGGATATGGCTGAATGATATGGTTCAAGAACACTCCTTCATCTTCAATAGCGTTTACTTCTTGGCTGACGAAGTGTGACATTAATCCTCCAGAACAAGGACTTTGATTATTCTTTTGATTTTCACTATCATAGCCCAGACCTAGCTTGTCAGATTTGTAGGGTATATCGGGAAGCTGTCCTCATACTGTGCAATCACCCTGTTCAATCATGGCTTTGGCATCTTTGAGAGAAGCCATAGTTGTAGTTGGAGTAGCAGGAATATGCTTGGTGGTAGAGACATCTGGAGAGACCACCTCAAATGATTGGCATGGAGTTTCGATGAATTCGTCCTCCAACTCGACATATTTGGAATTGCTTAGGTGACTAACCACATATTCCTCTTCGCCATAGACTGTGACAATCTTTCCTTTTACTGGATATTTTAACTTCTGATGCAGGGTAGAAGTTACAGCGTTTGCCCCATGTATCCAAGGGCGTCCAAGTAAACAGGAGTAGGCTGGGTGAATTTCCATTACGTAAAAGATAGAATCAAAGATTTGAGAACCCACTCTGATTGGGAGATTCACTTTTCCGTATACCGTTCTGGTTGACCCGTCAAAGGCTCTTACCACAACATCACTTGGTTGTAACACAATTCCTTCGAAGTCAAGCTTTTCTAGTACTGTTTTCGGTAACACGTTCAAAGAAGAACCGTTATCTACTAGTACATGAGATAGAGTGGTGCCATTACATTCAATGGAGATATGTAAGGCTTTGTTGTGATTTTTCCCAGCAGGGGTTAGATCCATATCAGAGAAACCGAGACCATTGCTCACGGTTAGATTGGCAACACAATTCTCAAATTGGTCGACTGAGATCTCTTGAGGCACATGCGCAGCTTTTAGGAATTTCATCAGGGCTTTGGCATGGGCTTCTGAATATTTTAGCAGAGATAGCATTGAGATTTTTGAAGCAGTGTGCCCCAGTTGCTCAACAATATTGTAATCACTTTTACAGATGATTTTCAATATTTCCTCCATTTCTTGCTTTGATGGATCCTCAGCAGTGATCTCCACCGGGGTTTGAATTTGTTCAACTTGTGGCTCTTTGCCTCGAGCGTTGACATTTTGATTAGGAACTGGGACTCGGACTGGACCAGCAGCAACATTTGGAGAAATTTCTGGTGAAAAGATTCTTCCACTTCTCGTGATCTTGCTGGTACCCACAATATTACCCACAGTTGGAGTAGTTAACTTTGCGGTCTCTTCAGTCGAGGTACCCTGCTTAACTCCATGAATGTAAACATTAGTGTCATATCCCCATGGGACAGCTTTGTCTGAGGAGTATGGAAATGGAGTTGGACTAGCAATGACTACTGATGCCACTTTGAGTGTAGCAGAAATTTTGAATGGAACCTTGGCAGAGATTTTGAATGGTAAGCTGGAGATTACTGAGGCATCCTCTATTCTTATCCCGTTTGCAAAGACTTCGCACAGTACGTCCATAGAAGGGAGCCTCTCAAACATAATGATACGGCGATCCATCCATTTTTGAATTCCCATCCTCAGATTTTCACAACCATTGGGCAGGCATGAGCAATAAAAGCAGTCGGGGTCACATCCTGGGAAGTAACCAGCTCGGATTAGCTTTCCTTTGACTTCGCAGAGTGGAGTTGATAATTCGTTCACATCATAGATGTAAACAGTGTCCAGGATAGCGTTAACAGTTTTGTCATGCTTTGGCATAGGTGCTGTGATGACATTTGGAGTTTCTGGAGGATCGAACTCAATTTCACCAGCATCTATCATATCTTGTATTTTATTTTTCAGGGCCCAGCAGTGATCTGCGTCATGTCCTGGACAGTTTGAGTGATAGGCACATGTCGCATCAGGGCGATAATTCAGAGAGGAAGTGTTGACATTCCTTGGAGGACCTCTTAAGGTGATCAGATCTGCTTTTAGCAAGTGCTGCAATGCTGAGAAATTGGCATGTTGATTTTGGTGAAATTTCTTCTTGGTGCATCTGGTCGATGCGTATATTTTGGCTGTTGATCTTTTTGAGGCGCAGATGCGGAGATCAGAACTGCCCCTACAGATTGATGCTGCTCACTTTTGCGACTTTTTTGAATTTGAGTTGCATTGACCTCATTTCTCCCACTGATGGGCCTTTTTGTAGTACCAGAGGTGGAACCTATTTGAATTTTTCCATTTTGAATGCCACTTTCGACACGTTCTCCGGTCAGTATCAGGTCAGTGAAACCTGATGATGAACTTCCCAGCAAATGGCTATAGAAAGGGCCAGTTAAAGTGCCCATGAACATGTCAACTAGTTCGCGATCAGATAAGGGTGGTTGAACTCTTCCAGCCATATCTCTCCACTTTTGTGCATATCCTTTAAAACTTTCTTTTGGTCCCATAGACATGCCCCTTAGTTGAGTACGGGTTGGCGCAAGATCAGCATTGTATTGGTACTGTTTGTAAAAAGCAGCAGCTAATTCTTCCCAAGTATGAACCTTGGTATTTTCCAGCTGGTAGTACCACTCGAGTTGTGTACCCGACAGACTTTCTTGGAAGAAGTGAATCCACAATTTGTTATCCGTTGTATGAGGTTGTATCTTCCTCACATAGGATCTCAGATGTAGTTTCGGGCAAGAAACTCCATCATATTTTGCAAAGACAGGAACTTTGAATTTTGGAGGGATAACAACATCCGAGATGAGCCCCAGATCATTGAAATCTAGGCCAGGTATTTTTTGTATCTCCATAGCTTTCATATGGTCTTCCAGCTGTTGGTATTTTTCATCATCCAGTTCGTCCCCAGAATGATCATTTTCTTCATTTGAAGAGAGAGAGGGTTTAGCAGAACCCTGGTTGCTGATCGGAAAAATAGCAAGTGTACTATTTTTACGAAGTAGTAATAAAAGGTTGAAAACCAAGTATCGATCACGAGGACTGCGTTGGAATATAAGTTTTATAATTATTCAATTAAACAAAAAGGCAACTGGTGTTTTGGATTGATTTATAAGTTCTAAATTTAAAATAAAAATAGCGGAAAGTAAATTTAAGCTTTTTCACTAATATGAGTGAATGCCAAGGCAAGGTGTATAATTTGCTCTGTAATAACTCTGAATCCTTATTTGAGATCTTTTCAACAAGTTCATGGTATTCAATTACTACCTCTTTAGAGTGTTTGCCCCTAAATCCTTATTGGGCAAACCTTTGGTTTTTCATCTACAAACCTAAGTCCTTAGAGAGAACAGATAAAACCAAGCTTGTTTTCCATCAAGAATTCATAGTGACCATAGGGTATCCCTAGTCCTAGGTGATATCTACTATGGTTCAATTTAATACAAACCTTAACAATTGCGAGCCAGCAACTTGTTAATCACAGAACAATCTTTATTGGTCCGATAAAGAAGGCATTAAGAACAGTATAAAATTGAATTGAATAACATAAACATGAAGTTGATCAGATCAGAATATCAAAAGTCATTACAAACCAAATCAGGGACACCCCCCTAGCATTGGGGGGTTTAGCTACTCATATTGTTCAAAAGAAATTCAAAAATATCAAAGTTAAACATTACAGATAATCGGGGAATTTGTGATCTTCAATTGCTCTTGCTCATGAATGATCTCTCTTCTCCAATAATCTCATACGTTGCTCTGCTTCAGATTCAATTCCTTTGGTTGTGTCAAGATACCCCTTCTCTTCTCAATTCCTCACTATATATTGCAAACCCTTCTTTTTAAGTCGTAAAGTCCAAAACGCCCTTCTGGATCACTTTTTGAGTGAAAATCATAAAAACATGAAAATCTGCGTAACCAGCCAACACGGGTCGTGTTGGGCAACACGGGTGCCCGTGTTGGTCCTCTGGATCCATCAAAGAAACAACTTGCGCTCAGTAACAGCAACACGGGTCGTGTTAAGCAACACGGGTGCCCGTGTTGCACCACTGCTTTCTCCACTTCTTCTTTTCTTGACTGCCCAGCAACACGGGTCGTGTTCCTCAACACGGGCGCCCGTGTTGCACTGCTGATCTTCTCTTTTCTTCTTTCTTTTGCTCTTTACGTCCGACACTCCTTGCACAGGTTCGCGTAACGAATTTCCTAGATCTGAAGTACCATTGAACAACCAAACCAACGCATAAAATGGGAAAATAAACTCGAAAACTAACAAACGGATAAAACTTGCAAAAACAAACAAACTTGCTTAAACAGATTAAAAAGACTATACTATGACATTAAACAGTGCAGAATACCTGGATTATCATCAGGAAAGTGACAAAGACATAGTGAGAATCGTGACCGATCACAACCCCAAACTTACTTCATTGCTTGTCCTCAAGTGATGCTCGAGAAATTAGCAGGGATCCCCCAATTTATCCGCAGATATCGTACCACAGTACTGTTGAGATCTTTCGCAACTTTCTTTTTGTTTAGCCTTTCGATTGATTCCTTCTTCCCTGAATTTAGCGATTCAGCCCTACTTCCACAATGAGATGTTTCTTTACCTGTAAGCTTATTCACACTCTCACCAAAACTCTCGGGTTAAAGTGTTTTCACTCAAAGATCAAGGCATGCAAAGTCAGCTCATAGGTTTGTATAACATTTATCTTCATCTCCTACACACAAGAAACACACTTTTTGAGGTCTTTTACGGTTGTAACGGGGCTAAGGGATAAGGTGGGATCAACAAACAAATGGGAGAACTAGTGGCTTTTGGCTTAGAATCAGAGTTATTATCTCGCTCACTGTGTTAGTATGGAGTTCACAATTACCAATGTCGGGCACCGTTTCTTAAGATCCTTCACTGACTACTCATGTATTTCTTTGAGCATCTCTTTTCCTTCGCATTTTTATTATCAGATCAAATTCTCCTATAGGTAAGTGCCCCTTTTTGTATTTATCATTTCTTTTTCTCTTTTTTTTTTTTTCTTTTTGGTTCTTTTGCACTTACCTACTTTTCTGCTTTCGGTGTACCGACCCCAAACTTAAATTGTTTCACAGCTTGCAACCATAACAACTCTTATCTAAGCAGGGTGAGGAAGTGTTTGGGTTATTGGTTAATTCATGCATGTAATCAAACAACAAAAGGATGTATGGCTCAAACGGGGTGACAAGGGATAACGTGAAAAGGTTAGCTTGAAAGGCTCAAGTGTAAAACAAACAAGTGCCTCAGTGTGTAGACATGTGCATAGGAAGTTCCAACAAATACTTACACAAACCAAAAGTGACGATGACATACCTGACAACTCTCAAGATGATTTTTGTATTTGGCCTTTTATAATCCTCACCGTGTTTGGTCATGCCTACAGGATCCAGGAACACTTCTTGTGTGGTACAACCTTATCGCCTCATCAGTTCTACAGGTCTATCGTCCGGTCCAAAGCTTGAAAGTGCGTCCGATCATTAAGCTCAACAGTACCAACTCTTTGGGGTTCCTTTCATCACTGTGAGGTGCACTTCGGTTCACTATCTCAGGTTCTCATCACTTGTCCTGCTAACAATATCAACATCCTGCACTGACATGTCATAGCTAACACACAAACTAACATAAAGTACAGAAAATAATAAATAACAAAAAAAAACGAAATAATAATGAAAATGAAAGGAAAATACTGAAAAACAATAAAAGGCTCCCCCCACACCTAAACGAAACATTGTCCGCAATGTTTTCGCACAAGCATGAGAGGCACATACCGGACCTACTGAGGAGGGGGTGGAAATTGCAACATCAGGCGTTGCATCATTTCGTGCATATCAGTGATCATTATTCCTTGACGGGTCTGCTCTTCTCCCTGCCGGGTTTGCTCAGTTCGCAGATGCCCAATTTCAGATTGGACCCATTCCCATTGATTCGGAGCCATAGAAGAGGGTCCTGAACCATAAGTATCAAAATGAGAGGGCTCCTGTGGAAACTGATGGTGAGTCGGGTCGTCGTCGTCTCCTTGATTACCTGCATCAAAATCAACATCTTGGTCGTCTCCTTCCGGAGCGACATTAGAGTAAAGCCAGTTAGCACGATTAAACGGGCTGGCTTTTGCCGGGTCAGGTAATTCAAACAAGAATCCACTTCTGCTTGTCAACCAATAGCCACCATTGGAAATAGTAATCATGGATTGATGAATAAGAGACTCCATATCAATCTTAGTTTTACCTGCAATAGGAGTGTCAGTGTCCAATAATTCTTTGTACCCAAAATGAACCGCAATTTGGGTGATAAGACCACCCACAGAAATTCCACCCGACGAGGCCCGACCTACCTTGCCCAGAAAATCAGCCACGAACGCGGCGGCATTAAGCACATCCTGATGAAGCATTGCATAGAGGAAAAAAAGTTCCCTCATGGTTGCAACGCCATGACTATCACCCCGGCCAAATACAGTGTATGCAAGGCCTTTCTGGGCATAGCGAATACATGGATTCTGAATCCATGAGGACTTAGCACTCGCGGCGACATACGCCTCCAATCCTGTGATATCGCCCCAAAATTGTTGTCCTGGGAATTCATCCGGAACAGCCCCTGGTCCATAGATGGGCAATTTGAGGATACCCCCTAATTCCTCTACTGTTAACTCATGGGTTTGGTTAAACAAGCGGAACTTAAGAGTACCAAAGAAATACTTAATAGCCCCGTTCCACTTTCTTTCTAAATGAAACTCTATGGTGCTTAGAAACTCAAGAGTGAGGCGTTCATAGGATGGTGCCTCCATATACATAAATTCCAGCATGCCCACAGAATGAAATAGCCTATCAATATCAGTTTTAATGCCAAGAGTATTCATGGTGTTTTCACAGATATACCTGGTGGGAATGAGCTTCCGTTTGACATGGTTCAAATATCTTTGGTGATGCTTAGGGTCTTCAAAGAGAATGTCATGCGGGTTGGATTGGCGGACCGGCCTTTTGCGAGTGCCTGCAGCCTCGGCGACTTGCTTACCCGTGTTGGTTCTTTTCTTTGGTGGCATTATGTGTACCTACAAAAAACAAAAATTTGCAAAACGAAAAATTTAAGAATTAGGATAAAAAGCTACCGTAGGGTTGGAGAGGATGAGGAGTGGAACGATTTTTGTGAAGGTTGATTGGGGTTTAGAGTGGTGTAGAGGAAGAAGGTGGGAGCTTTATGGAAGGGTTGTAATGGAGGTTTAGGTTTTTTGGTGGAAGAGAGAGGTTGAAGAAGGAGGTTTATGAGAGAAAGAGAAAGAAAATAAATTGAAAATAGGGGTAAATGAGGGAAATTCGTTGCTGATTGGATGGAAAAAGAGGTGGGATGGGTGGGGTCCATGGGCCCATATAAAAATTTTTGAAAATTTTTTCACGCACAGGCAACACGGCCCGTGTTGCGCAACACGGCCACCCGTGTTGCCTCACTGACTTTATTTATTTCTTTTTTCTTCTGAAAACAGCTTGCTCCCAGTGGACGCAACACGGCCCGTGTTGTGTAACACGGCCACCCGTGTTGCTCCGCTGTTTTCACCCTTTCTCTCTTTTTTTTTTTTTTTTTTTTTTTTTTTCCATATTTCGCCTGGGGCAACACGGCCCGTGTTCCACAACACGGCCACCCGTGTTGCACCCCTGGTTCCACTTTTCCAACAAATTTCTTCTTCAGTTTTTTTTTCTTGTTTTTCCTCCCCTTGTGACTACCACTAGGATCAGCTTTTCCTGAAACATTAAAAGGAAACAAAACACACATAAAATAACACAAAGAAAATACGTTAGAAATATCCGTGGGTTGCCTCCCAGGAAGCGCTTCGTTTAACGTCGCTTGGCTCGACGATCGTTCATCTTATCCTGTAAGACGAACACTGTGAATCAGACCACTTTCTTGTCCTTGATAATACGGCTTCACACGCTGTCCATTCACTTTAAATGTATCCCCGTTGGTTTGATTTTTTAATTCTATTGCTCCATGAGGGAATACTTTGTGAATTAGGAATGGTCCTGACCATCGTGACTTTAACTTTCCAGGGAAAAGTTTCAACCTGGAATTAAACAGCAATACCAATTGACCCTCCCGCAGTTCCTTTTTCTGAATCCGCTGATCATGCCATCTTTTTGTTTGTTCCTTGTAGATTTTGGCATTCTCGTATGCTTGATTGCGGAACTCTTCCAGTTCGTGAAGTTGAGTTGTTCGAGCTTCACCGGCTTTCAGAAAATCACAGTTTAGGAATTTAGTGGCCCAAAACGCTTTGTGTTCGAGTTCAAGCGGTAGGTGGCATGCCTTTCCATACACCAATTGATACGGAGACATACCTATCGGGGTCTTGTACGCTGTTCTGTATGCCCAGAGAGCGTCATCTAACTTGGTCGACCAGTCTTTGCGAGAGGCACTAACAGTTTTTTCCAGAATTTGTTTGATTTGCCTGTTAGAAACCTCGACTTGCCCACTTGTTTGGGGATGATACGGGGTGGCGATCTTGTGTTTCACATTGTATTTTTTCAACAAATTCTCCATTAGTTTATTTAAGAAGTGAGTACCTTCATCACTAATTAGTGCCCTGGGTACTCCAAACCTAGAGAAGATGTTATGCTTGAGAAAAGTCACCACCACTTTCGCATCATTGGTGGGTAAAGCTACAGCTTCCACCCACTTTGATACGTAGTCAACTGCTACCAAGATGTAATTCTTCCCGAAGGATGGGGGGAACGGTCCCATAAAATCAATCCCCCATAAGTCGAACAGTTCCACTTCCAACATAGCATTCTGAGGCATCTGATTTCGCTTTGAGATGTTACCTGTTCTTTGACATCTGTCACATTCTCGAACAACATGGTGAGCATCCTTAAATAAGGTCGGTCAGTATAACCCAGATTGTAAGACTTTCGCAGCAGTTCTATCTCCACTAAAGTGTCCCCCATAGTCTGAGTCATGGCATGCTTTTAGTACATCCCTTTGTTCCTCCTCTGGTACGCACCGTCTGACCAACCCATCTATCCCTTTCTTGTATAGGAAGGGGTCATCCCATAAGTAGAACCTGCAATCATGAAGAAACTTTTTCTTGCGGTTATAATCAAAATCTTCTGGAATTACCCCACCTACCAGATAATTTGCATAATCGGCAAACCAAGGTGCACCAACAACAGCAAGGATATGTTCATCTGCGAATTCATCCTTTATTGGGCGTTTTTCCTCTGTCTCCTCGATAGGTGACATTCGAGAAAGATGGTCTGCGACTGTGTTTTCACACCCCTTTTTATCACGAATCTCCACATCGAATTCCTGAAGGAGTAAGATCCATCTCAGGAGCCTTGGCTTAGAATCCTGTTTGGCAAAAAGATACTTCAAAGCAGCATGGTCAGTGTAAACAATAACTTTGGTACCCAACAGATATTGCCTGAATTTATCAAAGGCATAAACAACAGCTAGCAACTCTTTTTCAGTTGTTGCGTAATTTATCTGTGCAGGGTTTAAAACATGACTAGCGTAGTAAATAACATGTAACAATTTGTCCCTACGCTGTCCTAGAACCGCCCCTACTGCAATGTCACTTGCATCACACATGATCTCGAAAGGTAGAGACCAATCTGGGGCCACAACAATTGGTGCCGACACTAGTTTTTTCTTAATTGTTTCAAATGCTGCGGCACACTCTGTATCAAAATTAAAAACCCTGTCCTTAACCAACAAAGTAGTTAAGGGTTTAGCTATTTTAGAAAAATCTCTTATGAACCTGCGGTAGAAACCCGCATGCCCTAAGAAACTTCGAATACCTTTCTCATTCATTGGTGGCGGTAGCTTTGATATGACTTCTATTTTTGCTTGGTCAACTTCTATTCCTTTGTGGGAAATTTTGTGACCCAACACTATACCGTCACGCACCATAAAGTGACACTTCTCCCAGTTGAGGATCAAGTTGGTCTGTTGACATCTTTCTAACACAAGAGCAAGATTAGTTAAACAATTATCAAAAGACTTACCAAAAACTGAGAAGTCGTCCATGAATACTTCCATATGCTTTTCAAGCATATCATCAAAGATGGCTTGCATGCATCTTTGAAAAGTAGCTGGAGCATTACATAACCCGAATGGCATCCTTCTATATGCAAAAATACCAAACGGGCAAGTGAAAGCTGTCTTTTCTTGATCTTCTGGTGCGACCGCTATTTGATTATACCCCGAATAACCATCGAGGAAACAATAGTAATCATGACCCGCTAACCTTTCTAGCATTTGGTCTATGAAAGGTAACGGGAAGTGGTCCTTTCTTGTCGCCAGATTCAGCCTTCTGTAATCGATGCAAACTCTCCATCCTGTTACTGTCCTTGTAGGGATTAACTCATTTTTCTCATTTTTTATTACCGTGGTTCCTCCCTTCTTCGGCACTACATGTACAGGACTCACCCAAGCACTATCAGATATCGGGTATATCATCCCCGCATCTAATAGTTTCACCACTTCTTTTCTGACTACTTCCTTCATTGCTGGATTCAACCTTCGTTGAGGTTGGACTACCGGTTTGTGATCGTCCTCCATGAGAATTTTATGCATGCAAACCGTAGGACTAATACCTTTCAAATCGTCAATAGACCATCCCATGGCCCCTTTGTACTTTTTCAGAACTTCAACAAGTTTGTTCTCTTGGATAACTTCAAGGTGTGAACTTATGATAGCCGGACATTTGCTTTCTGTGTCTAGGAAGACATATTTTAGGTTCTCCGGTAATTGTTTCAATTCAGCCCCCTTCTTTGGTTCTTCTTTCTTTTCCTCTATTAATGGTTGCCTTAAATCCTCCCACCGATTTTGTCGAGAACTTTTAAAGAAAGGTTTTGCCTCCATCATATTCAACACTTCTATCTCTTCTTCGTCAACCTCTTCAGTTTCGTTGAAAATTGATAAACTCAACACTCTTTCTAAAGGTAATTGTTGTGACTTCAAAGCATTCTCATTGTGAACAATTTGATCAATCACCTCAATATGTTGACTAGTAGCCACATCATCTTTGTATTTCATGGTGTTTCGCACATCAATTTTTAACTCTTCATCATACACCTTCAAAGTCATCGTGCCCTCTTCTATGTCTATCAAACATCTCCCGGTCTCTAAGAATGGTCTTCCCAGAATGATCGGGATTTCTTCATCTTCTGGCATCTCTAGAATTACAAAATCTACTGGAAACACAAACTTGTCTATTTTTACAAGCACATCTTCTACTATCCCGTACGGTCTTTTTACGGAATGATCGGCAAATTGGAGTGTCATTCTTGTATCTTGAACTTTACCAATTCCCAATCTCTTGTAGATGGACAGCGGCATAAGGCTAACACTTGCTCCTAAGTCAATAAGAGCCTTTTTAAATGATCTATCCCCAATAGTACAAGGAATAGTTACAGAGCCTCGGTCTTTCTTCTTCACCGGAATCTTCATACCCTGCAAAATAGCACTACAAGTTTCAGTTAGAATAATCGGATCACAATCGGTTGTCCTTTTCTTGGAGATGATATCTTTCATGAACTTGGCATAGGTAGGCATTTGTTCTAACGCCTCCAGGAATGGAATGTTCAACTCAAGTTTCTTAAACATTTCCAAGAATTTTTGAAAGTTTTTCTCGTGCTGTCCTTTCTTCTTATTTCTTGTTGGAAAGGGTAATTTGATTTCCGGTTTTTGTTCACTAGTCTTCCCTTTAGTTGTTGGTTCCAACACACCTAAGTCTTCAACTTGTGCTTCATTCTCTTTTATTTCTACATCTACTTCAAGCAATGGCTCTCCTTCTTTAGCAATCTCCTCAACAACCTCTTTCGCTTTACCACTTCTAGTTACTATAGCGCTCACATTATTATGGTCTTTGGGATTTGTAACTGTGGCACTAGGCAGAGCACCAGGTTGCTGAGGGCTTGCCAATTGTTGTGCTATTTGACTCATTTGAATTTCAAGATTTTTAATTGATGCTCCTGTATTCCGAAAATTACTTCTTGTTTCTTCTTGAAATTGGGAGCTTTGAGCAGCCATCTTTTCAATGGCGATCTCCCAATCTGCTTTTCTTTGCCCTTGTTGCTGGAATTGTTGTTGAGGTTGCTGATACGGCTGTTGATAAGGTTGTTGTTGTGGTGGCCTATATTGTTGCTGTTGTTGTGGAATACCTTGATAAGGAGCAGCCCCTTGTTTTGGAACGTTCCCTTGTTGATCTTTCCAGGAGAAATTCGGATGATTCTTCCATCCTGGATTGTAAGTATTTGAGTAAGGGTTGTTCTGTTTCAAAAAGTTAATTTCTTCCACCTGCTGGGCTGTTGCCACACAATGCACGGCAAAGTGAGGTCCACCACATATTTCACAATTCACTACTTGACTCGGTTGAACCGGCTGAACTTGAGCCACCGTTTGTTTTTCAAGAGCCATTTGTTTCATTCTACGCTCAACTTCAGCTGCGATTTGCTCTTCCATCTTAACAACTTGATTTGTCAACTTCAAATCAACTAACCCTTCTGGTTGATTTACACTGCGGTCATACAGCTCTAAGTGTTCGTTTGCTGCAATAGCATCAATGATCTTCTTTATTTCAGTGGCTGTTTTAAAATTTGTTGAACCACCAGCAGCTGTGTCAATGAGTTGTTTAGTCTTAAGCTTAAGACCATTCACAAAATTCTGCATTTGCTCGGTTGCATCCATGTTATGAGTAGGACATGCAACCAATAACCGCTTGAATCTTTTGTAAGCATCTCCAAGTGATTCTCCTTCCTTCTGTTTAAAATTAACTATATCATATCTCTTGCGGATATACACAGAAGCTGGAAAATATTCATTCAGAAATGTTGTCTCCATTTGTTGCCAAGTTGTGATACTTCCAGCAGGTAAAGAGTAAAACCACTCTTCAGCATCGTCTGATAATGTAAATGGAAACATCACCAATTTCTTGGCTTCTTCAGAATGCCCCTCTATCTTCAATGATGTTGTCATAGTAAGAAACCTTTGTAAGTGCTTATTTGCATCTTCATTGATCCTTCCAGAGAATGGTTTCTTTTCAAGTTGTCTTATTGTTGCCGGATGTAGCTGAAAATGGGCAACGTTGACCGGTTGGTTAACAATTGTCATCCGGCCAAGAGGTGCATTTGCCCCTCCATAATCACCCAAAAGCCTTTCCACAGGAGGTGGGTCTTCGGCCATAGTTTCAGGTTCAGAATCTGAATGCTCAGAATGTATTGAATGAGTCTTCTCTGTTTCTGGGTCTGAAACTATCAGCGGTTCTTCTTTTGCTTCCAGTTCTCTTTGTTTAGCTTCTCGGCGTCTTGCTCGAAATAATCTTTCTGGTTCTGCGTCAAAAAGAAGTTCAGCTGAGGCCTTACCTCGCATACAAAGATTAGATGAATATTAGTATGAGCAATGAAAATTACAGAAAATAAAATTTTGGTTGCAGAGCAACAAAAATTCAATTAAATTATTATTTAACTTATATTTGGCAGTCCCCGGCAACGGCGCCAAAAACTTGATCGGAAAAATAGCAAGTGTACTATTTTTACGAAGTAGTAATAAAAGGTTGAAAACCAAGTATCGATCACGAGGACTGCGTTGGAATATAAGTTTTATAATTATTCAATTAAACAAAAAGGCAACTGGTGTTTTGGATTGATTTATAAGTTCTAAATTTAAAATAAAAATAGCGGAAAGTAAATTTAAGCTTTTTCACTAATATGAGTGAATGCCAAGGCAAGGTGTATAATTTGCTCTGTAATAACTCTGAATCCTTATTTGAGATCTTTTCAACAAGTTCATGGTATTCAATTACTACCTCTTTAGAGTGTTTGCCCCTAAATCCTTATTGGGCAAACCTTTGGTTTTTCATCTACAAACCTAAGTCCTTAGAGAGAACAGATAAAACCAAGCTTGTTTTCCATCAAGAATTCATAGTGACCATAGGGTATCCCTAGTCCTAGGTGATATCTACTATGGTTCAATTTAATACAAACCTTAACAATTGCGAGCCAGCAACTTGTTAATCACAGAACAATCTTTATTGGTCCGATAAAGAAGGCATTAAGAACAGTATAAAATTGAATTGAATAACATAAACATGAAGTTGATCAGATCAGAATATCAAAAGTCATTACAAACCAAATCAGGGACACCCCCTAGCATTGGGGGGTTTAGCTACTCATATTGTTCAAAAGAAATTCAAAAATATCAAAGTTAAACATTACAGATAATCGGGGAATTTGTGATCTTCAATTGCTCTTGCTCATGAATGATCTCTCTTCTCCAATAATCTCATACGTTGCTCTGCTTCAGATTCAATTCCTTTGGTTGTGTCAAGATACCCCTTCTCTTCTCAATTCCTCACTATATATTGCAAACCCTTCTTTTTAAGTCGTAAAGTCCAAAACGCCCTTCTGGATCACTTTTTGAGTGAAAATCATAAAAACATGAAAATCTGCGTAACCAGCCAACACGGGTCGTGTTGGGCAACACGGGTGCCCGTGTTGGTCCTCTGGATCCATCAAAGAAACAACTTGCGCTCAGTAACAGCAACACGGGTCGTGTTAAGCAACACGGGTGCCCGTGTTGCACCACTGCTTTCTCCACTTCTTCTTTTCTTGACTGCCCAGCAACACGGGTCGTGTTCCTCAACACGGGCGCCCGTGTTGCACTGCTGATCTTCTCTTTTCTTCTTTCTTTTGCTCTTTACGTCCGACACTCCTTGCACAGGTTCGCGTAACGAATTTCCTAGATCTGAAGTACCATTGAACAACCAAACCAACGCATAAAATGGGAAAATAAACTCGAAAACTAACAAACGGATAAAACTTGCAAAAACAAACAAACTTGCTTAAACAGATTAAAAAGACTATACTATGACATTAAACAGTGCAGAATACCTGGATTATCATCAGGAAAGTGACAAAGACATAGTGAGAATCGTGACCGATCAGTTGCTTTGATTGTCTTCTTGTTCATCATTACCGATTGTTTCAGGGATCGGTGGCTTTGTGAACTTTTTGACTGGAATTTTGATCTTTCTTCTCAGGTGACTCACACCTACAGATCCTTTGGGCTTCTTTTTCTTCTTGATTATCAGGGCTTTCAGTTCTTGCTGCCCCTTTGCCAGTTCCAGAATTGCCACTTGAACTTGGGCATTCTGTGCTTCGAGATTCTTGATGCTCATTTCGGATTCCATCTCTTCTGACTGAAATAAACAGCGAGAAGATGAGAAATCCGTCATGTGAACCTGTTATGAAATGTGTATGACTGGATGCCATGTGTATGCAATGTATGAAATGTATGTGCAATGTATATGAATGAAATGTATATGCAATGCATGAAGTGAAATGTGTGTGCAATGTTTCAAGGATCTTAGAGTTTAGATTTGTTAAAGAAGAAACAAACGTTAGTTAATCAATTTATTTCTTTTTTCTTCTTTTTTTTTTTTGCTTCTTTTTTCTTTTTTCTTTGCCTCATTTGGGCTTACAAGACAGAAATAAAATAAATGATCCTTCAGGTCTCCCGTGGACGCTTTCTCTTTGCCCCCAGGAATGTGTTGATCTGCTGTTCTTCTTGAAGCTGTCCGGTGAGCTCCAATATCCTTCTCTCATAGTCCTGACAGTATGATTTGAAGGTGTCTCTTTCCTCTTTGAGTTGAACCCAAGATTTTTGCAACTCTTCTAGGTCAGTTGGCATGTCCGGGTGTAGAATAACTTGAGGTTCATATCCTTCGACCTCTGGTTCAATAGTCACAGGTAGAACAGCAGGATATGGCATAAGGAGTTTCTGAGCATGAATACGGACCCATCTGAGGTAGGGTTCCATAGGAATAGAATTCCATTGCCCCAGAGTTTTGCTTTCTATTCTATAGACACTGCCCCATGCATGTATGAACCTTCGTCGGTGTCTATGAGAATCATTCTCGTAATCAAACACAATGCCATGGATAATCATGTCATGAGGACCGTTGCTCCTTGCATATCCGAATTGGCGTAGAGCTAAAGAGGGATTGTAAGTGATACCTCCTTTGATGTCAAGGAGTGGCACATTAGGGTATTCTCCACAATGATCAATGATAGTAATGTCTCTTTGAAAGAAGTTGTTCCACCGGATATCTGAATGAGACAAAGACATAATCCTGCGAGACCAATGCATTCTTCGTTCATTTCTCAACACTGATCGGGGAAGATGAAATGTAAACCACCTAGCCAGTAGTGGTATACAGCACATGAGAGTTCCTCGTTTCTTCATGGTACGAGTGTGTAGAGAATGTAGAATGTCTCCCAACAATGTTGGTACCGGGTTACGGATTAGGAAAAGGTTGATGATGTGTACACTTATGAACTGGTCGGGATTAGGGAATAAAACCAACCCATAGATCAAAAGTGCCATAATTTCCTCAAAAGCTGGATAACTTTTGTTTTCTAGCAGTAGTCGAGCCTTTTCCAACAAGAACTTGGCAAGTAAACCCTCAACTCCACTCTTTGTTTCCCAATTGGATTCGATTTCTGATTTCCGCAGATGTAAAGCAGCAGCAATGACTTCAGGTTTTGGAATCCTTTCTAAACCAGTGAAAGGTAAATGACTTCGAACAGGCAATCCAATTAGTTCAGAGAATTCTTCCAAAGTGGGTACCAACTGGTAATCAGGAAAGGTAAAGCAATGATGTTCAGGGTCAAAGAACTGGAACAGGACCCGTATCATGTCTTCTTCAAATTTTGAGGTAACCAAATGGAGTAGGTGACCATGCCTTTCAGTGAATTGAACATTCCTGGGGAATTCTGACACCAAGTCTTTTAGCTCAGATGGTATCGTTGAGATGTTGATTCGGATGTAATCTTTGGTGGCGGGAGCCATTACCTGCAAAAACAAAGGTAAACTCTTTGATCCTTGAAGTGTTTGGTGCAAAAAATGATATGCTTATGATGCAAACATGTGGCACACAAAAACAAATCAAACAATAGCCTTAGGTTTAAAGGCTTGTATGGAGCTGATAGGTGATACCCTCCCCACTGAAGTTGAGTTGGTTAAAACCTGTCCTAGAATTGGATTTGGGTTCTATGATCCTTGGAAGTAACATCTCAATACAGCGCTCGAGCGGCCGATCAAAATATTCCTCGAGGATAACTAACTTCGATCAATTTCAAAGCTAGCCACTTAATAGGCCACAAGTCAAGTTCAACTAAAAAGGTTCTAAGACAAATTAGTGTTTAATGACACTTCGGAAGCCTAATATACTCCTTGATCGTTTTCAAGGGACATCAGTATAAACCAAAGTATCGCACTAACGATGACTACCAGATCAACCGTATCGGTACATGCCGTACAGTTTCCTTGGTCTAATGTCATATACTTAAGGTATCTCGAGATTCGGGTTAGAATCTTTCACACAAGCAAAATACCCAAGCAAACCTTTGAAAAATAGAGCAATCAAGTCAATCAATTGAAAACATCGAAGTGATCTATTCTCTTAAGGTAACCCCTTTTGAAAACATTTTATTTTTGAAAGTATTTCCCCAGCAGAGTCGCCAGTTCTGTGGACCTCCGATTTTTTTAATACCGGGCCATACCTCTGATCTGTAGAGATACGTGAACTGACTCTTTTTTTTCGCTTAATGCTTTCGCATTTTTGAAAATTCACAGAGTCGCCACCGACCTTTTATTTTATCCAATTAAGGAAAGGTTTATAAAAGACACAGAAAAAAGACCTTTAAGAAATTCTGGGTAAGGGGGTAGGTTATACAAAGGGAAGGTGTTAGCACCCTTTGTATCCATGGTTATCCATGGGCTCTTAAGTTTGCTTAGCTCACTTGTTTTTCGATCACTTTTCAATTGCTCTGAAATTGCTCATATGTGGTTTCAAATACCTTTGTAAATTGAATTTTGTAATGATCCGTGTGTGGATGTATACAAAATGCTTGTTTATCTTTCGAAAGATGTTTTGAAAAGAACGTTAACTTTGTAATAATCCGTGTTTGGATGTATACAAAGTATTGTCTTTTTTGAAAGTTTTTGAAAAATCAACAGTGTATGAGAATTTTGTTTGTTTTGATTTGAGCAAGCAAACTAGGAGGTCTACCCTGAGTTGTAAGGTCTTTATCCTATTTCCTTTAAAAATCCATCCTTTCATCGGATATAAAAGCAAGGTTCGATTTTGTACTCGAAACAATAAAATTTGACTTTGATTTTGAAAGATTGAAAGGGATTACCTGAAGAGGTGCAAGTGTGATTGTGATTGGATTCAGATATTTATCTTTGAAGTTAGTGATCTAACGGTTCAATTTTATCTTTGACATACACGCAGTTTATATTTACTGGAAATTAAAGTGCGGAAATGTAAAGTGCGGAAAGTAAATCTACGCTATTACATCGATTTTGCAGGAAATGTAAACTAGCCTATTTACATGAATTTGACATCCTATACATTTATCTAGGAATTTAAATTGCAAGAAAAATAAAAGGCATGTTTTTTTGGATTTTTTATGATTGATTTTAATTATAATTAATGCATGATTAATTAAATTAAAATGAAGAAAAAAGATGAAAATAGATTTAAACCTAGAAATTAAGTTTAAAATATATACAAAATATTTGTTAATTAATTTTAAAACAAAACTAATTTTTTTGGAATTTTTGGAAATTGATTTGAAATTGATTTAAGTTAATTAAAACATAATTATGCAAATAATTATACAAATAATTAAAACTCAAAGATAAAATTATTCAAAATATGTACAAAATTAGTTTATAATATATAAACAATATTTTATATGAAGAACAATTTTTTTTGGGATTTTTTGATTGGTTAGAATAATTAAAAAGCAAATATATAAATATATACTAATTAATTATGCAAAATATTGAAATTTTGAAGAAAAATAAAATATTTTTATTTCATAAAATAGTATATTATTTTAGAAGTCTAAAAATATTTTTTGTGTATTTTTTTGGATTTTTAAAACTATTTTTAATTAATTTAACAAAGAAATTAAATAAAATAGAAAATAAAATAGAAATAAAGGATACTGATCCTGTGTGGTTGGATTGAGAGTCCATGATAAGGATGGTTTGATCTGGCACGTTGGATTATTCATTAAATGAGATCAGGTGGTCCAGATGGTGAGGCACGTGGTAAAAGCTACACCTGCGAAGCACAGAATCAGAGGACAATTTAAAAAAAAACGCGCGCGTCTGAACCAATGAGGTGGGGACACCTCATCATCTTCAACCTCTCGCCAGGGCCTTTTACAGCGTTTTTATGAAAAAAGCGCTATAGTAAGTGAACCTCAAACCTGCAAAATAGCGAATAGGGGTAAACATGCAAAGAAGTTTGGCGCGATGGTTCCATTCGTTTCGTCTTGTTCATGCGAATCTAATGGTGCTAATCAGAACTTCTAATTTTGCCTAATTTGGAAAGCCCTAAATTTGAAGCTATGAACCCTAAAATGGTAGTTTCGTTTATACGTGTCCAAACTTCAATTAAGTTTCCAGAAATGATCTACACCTCAAACCAAACTCAATAGTATGTCTACATCTTGTTAAACATGTGTGAATAACCAGATACGAATTGATTTTAGTTTGAACAAATTTTGACCTGTGTAGCTCGATTCAGTGAGCTTCAAGGCTTGTAATTGATTGAGATAGTTTCAGTGATGTTTAAGGAAGGTATATGAATGCTTAGTTTGTATTGAAATGGACTGAAATTACAAATTCGAATTTGAGTTTTTCTTTGGATTTTTTGAAGTGACTACAAGTGTTATATGCTATGCTATGCTTCTGGTCTTGCCTCCTCTTGTTTGCTGAACTATGATAGCTTATTTATAAGCTATGTGTGCTTAGAATTGAGGCTAACTTGCAGCTAGTTGCCTTTGTTGAAACTTTGCATTTTTTAATATAAAAAAGCTTGAATTCTTGACCAAGTCATCTTGCCTTCAATGCACCTGCCTTGTCCTTCAATTCTCTGCAGAAAGATGAAGATTCTTTGAGGTGAGTCATGCTTGATTTGTAAGCTACCATTATCCATGCATTTTTCTTTTAATTTTAATTTTAAAGTAAGATAAAATCATGCAAAAAATGGATAAAAAAGGTATGGGCTTAGTCTTGGTCGTGGGAGGCCCATAGTAACATGGAAATGATGTTTGAATGCTGAAAACTTGGCCCCATTTGGAAAAAACACATTTTTGAGCAATGTTGATTTCATGCATTTTCCCAAAATTTAGCCAACTTCAACAAGGTGTAAATCCTTCAATTTTTGTCATATGAAGGAGATCTTGCACTTTTTGGAAACCTCAAAGAGTCCTCTAACCAATGTCTTTGGTCTCATGTCAAAATGATTTTTGAAGCTCCTTGTGTGTCCTTTTGAAAAAAGTGTCTTTTTGTTGACTTTGAAAATGACCTGTAATGTCTTTGGTCATATTTTTCAAATGGTGAATCCAATGACCATGGGATCAATGGCATTTGAAAGATAATTGAATTTCCTTCAAAACAAGCCTTGGTTTGAATTTTTTGGATGAAGGATGAGAGAGTTATGATCAGTCAAAGTTGAGTTGACTTTTCAGGCAAAAACCCTAATTTTGAATCTTAGGGTTTTGTTGATTTTTGATCTTTCCTTGATGAATTATGATCATCCAATGATCAAATGATGAATCCTTTGACAAAATATGGACTTTGACAAAAAATTTCATTTTTGACTGTCTGTTGACTTTTTTGGTCAAACGGGTCGTCTGTTGACTGTTTGAGCTGCTGACGGTGCGTCTGAGTGAATTGAAGTTTGAAAATTTGTATGATGGTACTTTGAGATATATGGATGTGTATGAAATCCATTTGAGCTCTCAAAAACTTGTTGCTCCTGTAAAAACAAGAAAAACCTTGATTAGGGACTGTTTGTGTAGGAGACAGTTAAGCGTACCTGATTTTTGTGCAGCGTTGAGTCTCTGCTAATCGCGTGATATTCAGAAGACTTCTTGAACAAAAACCTTGGAATTTTGAATTGTGAAAGATTGATTTGATTGATGGTACAAAACACTGAGAATTGTACTGCCAGCAGTTTGGCTGTCGACTGACTGTTCAGGTATTGACGTAGCAGTTAGAGTGAAAAATCAACAGTCAAAGTTAATTTTCTTTTTTGTTGTTGTTTTTTGTTTTTCTTTTATGTGAAAAATGAAAGTTTATTTACATGACTTGTTAGAAAAACACAGACATAATAAATAACTAATATTTACGGTATGCGGGCAAAATTACCGATAATAACCCTGAAAATCATTTAATGCATAGGAATATTTGACTGGCAGAAAACACACAAAATATTATCTTAGTAATTAAGCAATATTATGACAAATAGTACAACATTTAATACTGACAGTACAAATATTACATACTATATTGAACAGTACGACGAATAAACGGTACATTTAAGAAATAAGAAATACTGCAAATTTTAAGAATGACGATTAATGACCCATGCTATGAACAATAACATGTAGATGATTGGGAGCATAACCATTGCAGGTCCACACTCCTCAGGACTATGCAGGCAGAAGAAAGTCATGATCACCGTAGCAATGGTGATGACTGTAAGAAACAGTGTCTCTATCCACTTTGCCATTCTTGTCAGGGAAGAAGAGAAAGGATGGATTATGAAGATAGGAATTTGAAAGATGAATTGGAATTTGATGTGAGATTTTATGAAAGAAAATGAGAGGTATTTATAGAATGGAAAGAAGGAAAGAGACGTTGGGGAATGATGTGATTCCGTACAAAAGGAAAATTTGAGTGGAAGTAAGATTTGAAAGAAAGTGTATGATAGTGTTGGAAAAAGGAGAGATTTGATTTTTGAAAAAAGAGATTTGAAAAGATTTTTGCAAATAATGGAATATAATACAAAAATTAGTGGGAAACAAAAGATAATAATAATCTACTTGTTACCCAACAGTCTGAGTTTCCTGATTTTGCGCCTGCAAAAAAGATTTAACTCTGTACCAATTGTGTCAGTACTATTTATCTGTAAATAAATAAATAGCATGTGTGAAGTAATAAACAGTATTTGGCGTTTGCGTAAGAATAAATTCAACTGCAAGCCAAATTACTGTATAAGAAAGATTCTAAAAACTAAGTATTTCATATGTCAGGATATAAAAATCCATGATTATATGAGACCCTTAATTTTCAGATTGGAGTTTTCTTGAAAAATATGTGGGCAAATTTTGGGGTATAACAGCCGAGATATCCTGCGGGTTCAAATTCTGTCTGACCGTACATGGACTTCAACCAAAGAAGCAAGCTTCCTGTTCGACACTTCTTATGCACACGAAGTTCTTCGATGTCAAAATCCCATTTAGATACCTGCAGTACAACTTCCTCTATAAATGGTTTCATGTTTCCCTGGCGAACTGACTCCTCTAAATCCCTCTGCCAAAACTCTTGGAATGCAGGTTCGTCGACAAGAATTTCATCCTGAACAACATATATGAATTAGATTGTCAACAGATCATAACAGCCCTAAATGGCTATTGGCAATAAAGAAAACATTCGCACACGTTGTATCCCTTTCAACATTATTCAATTTCAAGGTTGTCGCAGCTCACCTTCTTTCCTAGTGAAAGTGAAAATTGCTTGTCAACGCGGTCATGCTTTTCCGGCAAGAAACTTTTCCGATAGAAAAAAGAGAGAAGCTTTGGAAATCTATAAGCCAAGGAATACATATATTTTCTCCTTGGAAGCCACTTCTCCCAAGTTCTTTTCATCTCATCTTTAGTCATGTGTGACTCATATGGATTAACCATAGGGGCTAACATTGCAGCACCTGTAATTTCATGTAATATACAAGTCATCAACAGCGGGTACACAAACAACTAGAAATTATTACATTGGTATAACCACAATTGACATTTTCTTCACATTAGCTTACATGAATCGAGATAGAGCCACATTAGCTGATGAATTGAAATTTCGGTTGGGATGCGGATCACTCTCCCCAAAACCAGGAAGATCATAAGTGACCAAGCGAACACCATACCCTTCAAGCAACAATGGTTTAACCCCAGGAATACCTACCATTAGCCAAATTATAAAAGGCAAAAGAAAAATTATTTGCAGGGGAAGATAAGTGGTAGACACTAAGTAACAGGCATCAAATGTTTTGTGCAGTCAGCAAGGCCCGCAAAGAAAGCTCAATAACAAGCGCCGAAAGGGAAGTCACACCGAACAGGTGAACCCTCACTTCCCCCAAGAACAAGTGATCACACCCTCCATCATATCTCTCACCGTTGATATCTAATCGAACGGTCATCCGCAAAACTCAAAAGGCGTCGGATTACACGAGGACGGTTCTAATGCCCATACTATATAAAGATCGTAGCACGCCGTTTCAGGTATTCAATTCATTCCTAATTGCATATTACCTCTCGCTCAATAACTAACTTGAGGGTTGGAGTGTTAACCTAGCAGGTCTACCCCTCGCCGCCGTACCGAAAGTTTGACCCACCGTACCAAGACCTCATTTCAATACTTCATCACACACTTCTTCCAAACAGAATAATTTCAATGAAAGTAAGTGTACAATTGGTTTAGATTGAAGTGACAGTGCAGATGGTTTAAATCCAATCTGTAACCCAAACAAAATATGCTTAAAGAAGTGAATGAACATGAATGAAGTTGTTGAAATGTTCTTGATGCAGTGGCATATGTGAATTTAATTCATTATTTACATTACAATCAAACAATGCATATGGTTTAAATCCAATCTGTAACCCAAACACAAGATAACATTCACATACCATGGCTTCGAGATATCGAAGTCGTTCCCTGCACATTTCCTCTCTAGCCTGCAAATCAAACAGCACATTTCAGTACCCACCAAACTTTTATTCAATTTATTGGACATTTAACAAAATGGGTCGAGTTTTTAATGATAAAATGAAGCACCCATTTTCCAATTATGTGAGGAAATTCAACAAACACATAGAGAGCATTGAGAGAGTATTACGAGTTGTAGATCGTTGTAGAGAGGCTTGGAGATGAGAGATCCATCGGGAGCCAAGCAGTGGCGCTCTAGCTGATCGACGACATGTGCTACATCGGCGGGGAGGTCTTGGCTGTGCAAACCCTTAACCATTGATCGAAACGGTGTCGTTTTTTGTTACACGATGGTGGTTGGTGGCTCCGAGTCGAAGATGAAGAGAATCAGACGGTGGTGGCGGTTCGGGTTGTGACGAGGTGATGGAATCAGAGGGTGGTGGTGTTTCGGGTTGGGAAGAATGATTCATGGTGGATGTGGAATTGAGGTTTGAAACATATGGAGTTGACACGGTGAAAATTAAGAGCATAAAAATGGTGATTAGGGTTCAATGAAACGAGGAAGAGAAATATAAATATTAACTTTTACTATTTTACAGAAATTAAATTTATTTTACTTTTCCTATTTACGCCCATTATTGAAAAAAAATAGGAGTAATAAACACTTGATTATAAATTTTTTTTTTAATTTACACCCATTTTTTAAAAATAGGGTGTCCATGATTACTTGTTAATACTAAAAATGAGACTTTATTTACAAATTTGCCATCTTATGTCTTATTTACACCCGTTTTTAGTATAATGGGTGTAAATTTATAAATTGTATTGTCATTTTTGCACTAGTGGTAAGTGCTCAAGTGCCGCCTACAAACCTCCACGCCCTCGGACCCGGTCCCAGAGCCGATGTTTGGATGAGACAAGTGACATAATGCTTGAGACCATCGTATTTGTCTATGTGGGACTTCATCTTCTTTGACTCCTCTGTTGAGTTTAATGTTTCAAAGTCTTTATAAATGCTTTTAAAGTAAGCACCACTTTTTATGTGGAACTATTTGCAATGCATTTATTGTCATTAATTTAATTGTCCATTTTTGTCATATTAGAACACACCATGAACATTGATTGTTTATAATTTCAAACATGGTAAGGAACATCTCCATCATGGATAAACTATTTTTTTAGGATCATAGTTGATTATATTTGAGTAAATTGTATTTTTCAATTTTAAGATATTATTAAAGAGAAAAGAGATGATGTCCTGACAATATAAATTAATTTTACACTGTCAACGAATAACGATCATGTATTTCATCAAATTAGATTGAAAATTTTAAAATAGTTAATGACATAACAAGATAATATATTCTCATAGTATAAATTTTTTTTTATATTATTAGTGCATCTCTTCTTAATAAACTCATTAAACTACATTATGTTTTTATGAAATATATATTAGAGAATATTACATTTTATTTAATAAACTAATAAATTTCTATTTTTTGTACTAACAATTAAAAATATTAGTTACTAGTTAAAATATAAAATTATTTAAAATAAAAGAGCTACATATTAAAATAGTAAGAAAAATATTACAGATTTAAAAAATATAATATATATTTAGTAACTCCTCATTGTTTATGAGAGAAATGAACATCAAATGCTAGCTAGTACTTAAGATAAGTTTGAATTAACCTATTTATGCTTTGATATGATTTTTGTGACATTGTATCGTATGAAACAGTTTATCAAAATAACTTTAGATAATTTTATAAATATTTTTAAATTCATTTTAATAAATTCTCAAAAATAATTTATAAAAATAATTTATAACATATAAAATAATAATTTCAATTTATTTTATCTTTTATATAACTTATGCAAGTTTATTTATAAGCGTTTAATAATCACTTGTACTATAACTTATGCAAGTTTATTTATAAGCGTTTAATAATCACTTGTACTATTACTATATATAAGCTGAAAATATGTTGATCCAAAAATACCCTAATACTAGTGTATACACGCCACCGAGCTTGCTCTTGCTTCCAATTAAAAATCAAAATTGATTGGTTTAAAATTAAACTTCAACGTAAATAAACACTAACTCAAAATTCAAATACAGGGATATAATGGTCCACGCGCACAAAAATCAGGCGCAATACGCATCACGCTAACAATAAATCTCGAAGGACGTTAGCCTCTATTCCCGCCTTTTTGTTTTCACAGTTTCGAATTGCATCTAACGAAACACACGCTTTTCATCCACAAAACCATTTTCATCACTCCATTCAGTTTCTCTATCCACCGAGAGCTCCAACACTTCTCTCTCACACATCGCATTTCTCTAAACGGAGCTTCACGAAGATCAGAGTAGGTTAACATCGATCGCAAGTTTTCTCTCAACACGTTTTTGATTTTCATCATCTTCAAGTTCAGATCAAGACTTAGATCGTTATTCTGAAATCTTCATTTCCTCTTTCTCTAGGTTTTATTATCAAGCGATCAATTATTAAGTTCTAGTTCTTAATTTGTTGTTTAAAGTGCGCTTCTATATTAATTTTGTTTTCAATTTCCGTGTTCATGATGTTAGTTCCTTCGAATGGTTTTTTCTTTCTTAAGTTGTGAAGTTTAGGTTTCGATTTGCATCTTGCATAGATTTTGTTTTTACTGTTGATTTGTTTCTTTGATTCACGAGCGATGAGTTTCTCACTTGATCTGATAAGCTTGATCTATGGGTTTGTTAGTTTAACTTAATTATTATTATTTACTGAAAGTTGATTGTTACATTTTTCAGATCAGTTAATGGTGCTCTTGCTTTACTGATATTACCAGTTTGCAACTAACAATGGATACTGCAGCGAGGAAGATTCTGCATGATGTAAGTAGTAGAAACTTTGATTTGGTGAATTTTATGAACTGTTTTAGTTTTATAGATGTGGATATTTTGCTTGTGATGACAGTATGGTAATTGGTAGTTTGTTTGATTAGGTTTGTTTATTGCTGTGAATTTCTCTTGTAAATATTGTTTTGATGATGTTTGGTTTGTTCTGTTTCAAATGCATTCTGAGCAGTTGTAGTAATTGTAGGCAAGTGTTTATCTATTATTTTCAAGTGCCCTTGGCTTAGCATTTAAGGATATGATCAATTTTGGTTTTAGCTGCAGTGTTTATATTCTGGAGTGAAAAAAAAAGTTAGATATTCATGGATTGAAACATTATGTTCAGGAGCATGCGAATGATTGTCGGAGTATGGGAAGCAATATTCATCAGTCTAGCCAGTCAAGGAAAATTTCCATAGGAGTTATGGCTGATTCAAAAGCTAGCTTAAGACGTGGAGCCGTGAAAATGGACGGAGCTGTTGCGCCAAATACTGATAGGGTAACATCTAAGGTTGGAAATATCACTGGAGGAGAAGGCAAGGCTGAAGGAGTGACAACTTCCTCTAAATTAAAGAAAACTGGAGGTTCAAAAGCAGTGGAGGGTTCTTGGATGTCCAAATCCCCTTACCAAAAATCACCTACTTCTGAGGCAAATCTTCAAGCCAACAAAACCTCTAGTTTACTGGTCTCTCCTGCGGGGAAGAATGAGCCCGATGGTGTAGGGTGTGAAGCTAGGGTTCAGTTTTTTTCTGTTCAAACTCCACATATTCCTTCTAATAATTACAAGAAGTTTGATGGAGATACTGACAGAAGCTCTAGAAGTAAGGGAAGGAAGGATGGGAGTGCTGAAGAAAGAGCGGAAGAATTTACATTTACTACTACGCCAAAAGTCTTTGAGTCTGATAAAACCAATGCAGAGGACAAGATAAGTAGAACAGAAAACAAAACCGAAAACTTGAGAATGAAGCTTTGCCAAATATTGGGGGCCAATTCTTCCCCTAAGATTCAGGATTCAGGCTCTCACACTTGTAAAAAGGACAAGGAAAGTTTATCGCTCAAGCCACGTTTGAACCGAAAGGAAAATGAATTTGTTAAGAGAAAACAAAATTCAGATACTATAGAAACTGATTCAGAAAGTTCTGACCATACTCGTAAAAGGCCAGTCACTCGTTCGAGGACCAGAAAGAAAGTGTCTTCCCAAAAGCAACAGGGAAAGGGTAAAAGTGGCCTAGTTTTCAAAGATGAAGAGAAGCATCAAGAAAAAAGTATATTGTCTTTTGAAGAAAAAGGGATTGGTGGCCGAGATGCTTTTCCAAATGATGGTTCCTCAGTGGCTTTAAAGAAAAAGAGTCAGGGAAAGAATTCCAAAATAGGGCCACATAAGATCTGCTTCAACGAAAATCATAGTGCAGATAAACTTCACCAAGACACTTCAAAGACTGACCCACCACCGCATGCAGAGGCTCCGTTTTCATTTGGGAATAAAATAGGAGGATTTAAGGGTTTCTTATCTGATTATCATACAAAAAACCCTCAGACAAAGAAAAAAGACCAAGAAAAAGATATATATCAGCCACAAAAAGTAAACAATAATGATCAGCATGTAGAACTTGAGGTATCAGAAAATAGAAACCATCAGGAGTGTAGAAGTATTCCAGTAGCCCAAAGTGTTTCCAAGTCACAGGATGATTTTCAGAGTCCTACATTTCAATTTAAAACACCTACTTTAAGCTCTCTTAGCCCAACGCCAAAGATGGACCAAGAGGCAAATGATGTTAATAGTCCGGCATCAACAGAAAGACCAAAATTTTCTATGAGGACCATACCTAATTTAAGGACTTTTCTGTCTTCGGAGGCAGACTTCACAACAAGGGAACAAGACAAGTCTCATGTATCCTTATTACTCCAGTGTTTCAAGTTGATACTTATGTATTTTCTCCTCGAACTAAAAATATTATGTTTCTGTATTTTGCTTTACTTAATTAATATACTTCAGCAAACGAAGGATAGCAAGTATTCTATTCCTAGAAAAGAAGAATCTTTTGAGAAAGAGACAAAAGAGCAGGATGGATCATCAGATTCATCATCTGAAGAGAGGAACATCCAACGACGTAATCAAGGTATGGCTTTCATCAAACAGTATGCGGTATCTTATAAACTCTTAATGAAATTTGAAGCCGATGCATCTCACAGAACTTTTTGTACTTCTTTTTTTCCATGCAGTTTTAGTTTAATGTATTTCTTCTTAAAACTAAACTAAATTGGTTTAAGCACACATGCTTTGTCTCCCGTTTTAATCTGTTTCTATGCCATGCTAATCTTGTATGTTCTCCAAAATTCTGAATTATTCATTTCCCAGGAAATAGGTTTTCATTGGAAAAGTTCCATAAAATAGACTTCCTAATATGTCTCTTTCTCGAATTATTCTGATGATGCAAATAGGGATGGTTGGTTCTTTATGCAATGCATGACTGGAAATAGTTACCTGGTTGATTATATTACTGTTACATGTCACAGAGGTCTTTGTCAGATTTAGTATGTATCTTGTTCTTCATAACCTCTGATGTGAGATTAAGTTCTGCTCTGTCATGACTAGTAACCGAGTCCTTACAGTGTTAAAGTAACCTTCCATGTCCAATATCTGTCATCTGAGACTAAGGTGTGCTCAGTCATCAAGATTTGCTGGTGCTTATAAGGTGTTAAGGTTACCTGCCAGATTCACTGTTTCTAGGTTCTTGCACCTGTTCAGTTATTATTTTCAAAGGACCGTCTTGCAAACTGAAACCCATATAGAGTATTTTCTGTGCAGCTCCCTCCAGTAGACTGCTGTTGGTTGTAATTCGTGATGAATGAAAAGACACTGATAACTGTTAACAGAAAATTAAATGTCATCATATAAAATTGATAACTGTTAACAGAAAATTAAATGTCATTATATAATTCCTCTGTTAGTCGCACTATCTGAGCTATCAGATATTTTGTCTTTCTTCCTCCTTTATATATACTACTATTTGTCTTTTCATGACTCAACCATCTTCTGTTTCATATGTAGGTTCAAGAGCAAAGCACACTGCTGAGAGGAAAGGTTTTACGCTTCATCCTATCAAAAGGCTGCGTAAACATAAAGGCATAAAATTTAATGATACAAGCCCAGCTTCAGTGTCATCAAAAGGTAAAACTTACACTTTGTACATGGTATTTAATATCTAAATATGCTATCCTGATCTATTTAATCTTCAATTTTTAATTCAAATTACACAAATGATTAGATATAGAAGAAAGTTATTCGATCGACGAAGCTACTGAACAGACTCAAGATGGATTTGTAAGGTGTTTTCTCTTTTTCTCTGATGAACTTAATGATGAGTAAGAAAAAGTACAAAATACTACTCATATTTAAACAATCTTTTAACTGGATGATTCTCGTCGACTGTTAGGGTTGTTGAACTGATCGCCTTGGAACTGGCCAAACTTAAGAACAAACTGAAGTTGGCAACTAGTCAGAAATCCTCAGAAATTTTGAAGTCTGTTGCTGAAGACATACATTTACAGCTGCAGGATGTTCATTCCCAGATTCAGACAGACTTGTACGTATAATAGATTAATGAATTCTTAAACTTCCCATATCTCGAATTCTTACGCATTTCTGAATAAAATGTTTCAGAGGAAAGCTGACAAATCTCAATAAATCAAAGAGAAAACGGATAGAAACAAAATTTGAAGGTAGCCAATTTTCTACTTCAATCTTTTGCTTAAATATATTTGTGTTTTCATTTAACTAATATAGTATTTCTGTAGAACTTCCTCCTTTTAATATTTCCCTTTTAGATTCAACTTCCAAAACCTTCTGTCTTAGAAAAAATAACAACCTAAACACCGTCCAGCTTCAGCTTTTATATTTGTGCCTTCATGAATGATTGTACACTTAATAATCTTGGAAACTATGAATAGTCCTCCTTATAAATAAAAAGTTAACACTTTTCAAGCTCTCAAGATATTATATGTTCATACAATTTCATTTAATACTTCTAATTCAAACTGTATGGTTCCTACTAATTTTCTGATCATAAAAGAGAATTTAATGAAAATACAGGTATTTGTAAGTCCTAGACATTCAAATAATTCACATTTGTATTGGCAGAAATATCAAGTTTCAACATGATATGATATTTTACCATAATGGTATAACAATCACCGGTTCAAAAGCATAAGGAAGAATCTCTCACATCTAAGAAAACATGATGGTATTATTAAAAATGTCTCCGCATTTGATGTCTCACTTTGTATTAACTTACTATTGTCTAACTATTGTCTATGTATCTAATATATATTTATACTGCCTCTGAATTCCATTTGCAATACTTTCCTAATGTTTTCCATTCATAAAATTACTCTCTTGTCATATGATTATGTTTGTGCATGAATTTCACAGGATATGTGTTTTCCATCTTCTTTTCATACCTTCTCTCATTTTCTATTCCTCTAACAAAAATGTAGATCAGCAGAAACAATTGAGATTAATCTACGATAAATTCAAGGAGGAGGTTAATCTACACATGCAGGGCTGCAGAAGCACTGTAGAAGATCTTGAGGCAGATCAGATAGAGATAAAAGGAGTCCTGGAAAAGCAAAGTATGTAAACTTAGTATATTTTTTTCTAGTCTATTTTGTATTTAAAATCTTACCAAAGCAAGTTTTATTTAAAAGAAAAATTTCCCAACAAATAAATCTAATCCAGACATGCAAAATATGTCTTTTGGATATGGTAACCTCTTTTTTTAGGTACATATATCTTCAAAATATCAACTCAGATGTTTGAGATAAAGCTTATACCATTTTCATTATTGGTAAGTATTATCTAGGCTTTGACCAAGTTTTGAATATATCGCTTGTATTATAGGAGTAGCACATAAGAAGCTGATATCGCAAGTTGAAGAAGCAGTGGAGGTCCAACTCAATGATGCTCAAAAGAAAATCACATCCACACAGGAGGCAAGTTATATGTAGTAGCTATATACATCAACACTGGATTTTCAATGCCTTTTTTTTAATGATTTTATCTGAATGAGTTAGTGTTTAGTCATCAACCAATATTGGCTTGATTATAGGATTACTAGTGCTCTGATACATTTTAGTACTATAGACTATTAAATTATAATTGAATCATCGACTGCAAGACTAAAGTCATTGAAGGACAACTTCAGTGACTTGAGTCACAGAAGTCTGAGAAAATTTATTATGCCCTGAATGATGACATCATAAAATTTGTGTTATGTTTTCTACATATGACATTTATAAAGTAAATAACTCATTTTAAGAAAAAAAGCGAGGGCATATTTATATATGTACTTTTTTCCGACACTCTTGACTATCTTTGTAAATGGAAACACCTAGCATTGTGTATGTAGGACTGATTTTATCCTCATTGACTGCAGATTGCAAGGAAAAAACTACTACAACTGAAGCAAGTTATAACAATGTGCTTGAAAGAGGCTCTCTAAATTGATGTGATTTCTGCTGATTCCTTACAAGTTACATACTTATAAGCGCCCCTTAAATTCACGATATCCTTGGCACTGGCACACTAGAGATTTCTAGAAAGTACCTGTTTTAAGTGATGCTACTAAAAAGCACCTTTATGTTCATTTGGCTGAGTTCCAGTCATATGATTGTTTTTATTTTTATTTTTACTTTTACTTTTATCAAACTCCAGTTCTGGACTTATTCGTTATTTACCGGGGAAAGATAGGACACATCTAATTTGTTAGAGTGGGAAGTTGCTAAATTTTTTACAACTGATATTTCATATTAAGAACATACAATTACAATGGTATTGATTACTGTTATGTTAGAGATGCACAGACCCATTGTTAGTATGGTTTCTTTGGCCATTGTTAAACTCTGACACACGTTCAATGTTTTTTCAAGGTAATGTGCTTGCGTTTTATCATTTGAACTGCACTTATGGAAATAAACGTGAATAATTTATTTTGGAAATAAACGTGAAAAAAAGAATCTAAAGGATTATTACCTACCTTAAATTAAGTTTTAGAGTTTAAAATAGGACTTTTGAGAAAAACTAAATTCATGTTTCGAATTACAAATCCTCTTTTGTATATTTTGCTTAATTGAAGTTTCATCAACCTAACTTCATATCACCTCTCTCCTTTTAAAAAGTTTCATTACATAACTTCGATAATGGAAATTCTCTCCATTTAACTTTGTTACTAAGAGATTGCAATGAATCATCTCTATAATTAACCATTGCAATAAATTATGAAAAATCAAATTATTACAGCCGAAGCAACACAGAAAATAGAAGTCAATACTAGCAAAGCAACTCAAACAAACTATCACCTGAAAAGAAAAGAAAAAAAAATCATTTGGCCACACTTTCTCACACTTGTCCAGACACTCCAAATGTTGACCGACTAATAAATTTCTCAAATGAGAAAATTCTAAATGTTGACAACCTTTAGAAAAGAAATGAGATAACTCTAAATGACATAGTGTGATATGCTCGAAGTTCTGATTGTTCAATGTTGCGTGTTTTACTGAATTGAAGCACAGGTGAAGTTGACCACTGGAAGCATAAAAGTACTGTTAGGAATTATCATCCAACATCATTATATCATGCAAGAATTAATCAAGTTAAACTAAGGTGTATAGTTAGGACTTCGGATACGAAAGCTTTAACACTAGCACAACATCTTAAACCTCTGCCAAGTGCTTCATTCACTAGCATATTGAATGATAAAAAAGACAAAACATCCAACATTTTTTGTAATATGAAAGTTGTGCATTTATATTTCAATTATTGTCCAATTAAGAGGGAAAAACTGTCTTATTTTATAATCGTGTCGTAGTGATGATTAAAAAAGAACAAAAATTAGGTGTAGTTTCTTATGTACTACTTTTTGACGAATCAACGAAGTCCGAAGAGAGCATAAGTATAAAATGGTAATATTAGATATTTCATTTTAAGTTAAATTTTGGTCATTAACATGGGAACAAAATCCCAGATTATCCAGCATATAATCTTCACTTTTCATCACCAAAAATAAGCTTTCTAGAGTTTCTTCAATCTTGGAAAGTTCTGGATGAAAGATACTCGTAGCATGGAAGACGAAAATGCGATGCCCCACCTGAATCCAACTACTTCCTGGTTTTTTCTCCAACCCTTTATCCTTTATCAAGCTTCTCACTTTTGACATGTCTTCCCATCGTTTCCCAGAGGCATATAAATTTGATAGAAGAACATAGTGGCCTGAATCTTTAGTATCTAATTGGAAAATATGCTTTGCAAGGAGCTCAGCCAGCTCCACTTTGTTGTGAAGTCGACACGCACCAAGTAAGCTTCCCAAAACATTGGCATCTGGGGTCACAGGCATGCTTGTGATGAACTTGTACGCACCATTGAGATCTCCTGTTCTTCCAATTAGATCCACCATACACGAGTAGTGTTCCATATCTGGTTTAATACCATATTCATTAATCATTGAACTATATAACATCCAACCTCTTTCGACAAGACCAGCATGACTACACGCAGATAGCAGTGAAATAAAAGTGACTTTATTTGGTTTAATTCCTGCTTCCTTCATTTGCTCATAGAATGTCAAACCCTTTTCTCCTAGGCCATGAGCTCCACAAGCAGATATCATAGTGTTATATGTTATTACATTCTTTACCATCATTTGGTCGAAGACCTTCACTCCGAGTTCTAAAAATCCGCATTTGCTGTACATATCTATTAGCGAATTTCCAACAGAAACATTTAAGCCCAGACAACTTTTGGTTGCATAACCATGGATTTCCTTTCCCTGTCTAAGAGCTCCTAATTGAGTGCATATAGGAAGAACACTCACTAAAGTTATATAATTTGGCCTATGTTCATCTACCCAAATTTCTCTCAAGGTAGAAAATGCTGACTGAAAATCACCAACTAGATTATACCCAACAATTAGTGAATTCCATACCATGATATCTCTATCTGACATGTATTCAAATATTGACTCCGCTTCCTTGATTGACCCAAAGTTAGCATACATATCAATCAATGCGCTTCCTACAACTACATCCGTTAAAAGTCCTTCTTTAAGAACAAAGTTATGCATCTCTTTCCCCTGTTTCAACATCTTGAGTTTTCCCAAAGCAGGAAGAACATTAGTAACAACAATCTCATTAGTTCTTAAACCCATATTCACCATTCTAACATACAGTTCAAAGCTCTCTCGGTACATGCCATTTTGGGCGTAACCAGCAATCAGAGTACTCCAAGAAACAATATCCCTACAAACCATATAACTAAATACACGGTACGCCTCAAGTGGATAACCACATTTACAATACATGTCAACGATAGCATTGGACACATACAAATCACCATCAAAGCCACTTCTCAATGCACAACCTTGCAGTACCATCCCCAATTTCAAACCCTCCATTAACCTACCACAAACAGGTAACACAGACGCAACAATAACCGAATCAGTCTTCAGACCTTCCAATCTCATCTTTCTAAACAACGAAAGCCCTTCAAGCCAGTCACCATTCCTTACAGTCCCACAAATCAACGCAGTCCAAGAAGCCAAGTCTCTCACCGGCATTTCATCAAACACCTTACGCGCATCTTCCAAGCTTCCACATTTCACAAACATATCAATCAAAGCACACTGAACAAAAAGATTAGTCTTTTCTACATTGGAGAGGATGCTACGATGAACCCATCTCCCAATTTGAAGAGAATATAAAGAAGAACAGGCGTTGAGAACAAGTGGGTACGTGTAATTATCAGGGGTGAAACCATGTCTGATCATGGAGTGATAGAACTGAATGGCTATAGTAAAGTGGCTAGAACCAATAAGAGCTCGGAGAATGGCATTCCAAGCAAGGTTGGACTTGCGAGGGAGTTGAGTGAATGAGAGAAAAGCGTAATGGAAGGAACCGAAGTTGACATAGAGATTGGTGATGTGTGAAGGAAGGGAGTTATGAGGAGAAGTTGGGTGAAAGAAACCGAGGACCAGAAGATGAGCGTGTAAGGTTTTGGTTTGGAGAAGATTGGGTGGAGATTTGAGGTGATGAAACAAGGAGTGTTTTTGACGTATGAATGTGATAAGGTGAGAATTGACATTGGTGTTGCGAAACAAAGATATCATCGGCATTGGCATTGTCCATTCCTCTTACACTATTTCTCATCTGCACGTCCCGCATGAACCACAAGCTATTATTAGAACACCGAGATTTATTTAACTTTGAGCTTATTATTTTTATTTTTATACTTTAATCGGGTCATTTTAACTCGATTTCAGAGCCGCAATCATTTTCTTGATCCTGGCTTAAATCTTGTCAAGATGAGTGTGTTCTTCATCTTCAATTACATGTCATGAACAAAAATCCGAAAACTCATCAAATCAACGAATTAATTCGCAAATTATATACGGTTGGAACTAAAATTTCACCACGATTTCAAATATGTATTCAAAATTACAAAACAAGATGTGAATTTGACAAATGAAGCAAACAAGTTGTGTGAAACTCGAACACAAACACGTTCGATTCGGTTTGGTTATGAGGTTTTATGAAAAACTAATTATAGAATTGTGCTTGTGATGAAATTCCGCTTCTAATGGTGTATTCATTTGCTTGAAACATTTAAGAATCATGATTTTGTCATTTTTGTGTTCTTGAGTTCATGAAAGTTCTTGAACAAGATTTTTCAAAATCTTAATTAAACATGTTTTATGCGGTTAATGACTGAACTAGAGATTTATGGATGTACAAGATGAACATGAAAATCTGTATTTAGATGTAGAAGACGAAGAATAAAGATTTTTATCTGAGATACACGGGGGGTACAAAGTAATGGTGTGTACCATATAATCTTACGAGGCATTGACTAAGCCAATATTAAAAAATTTTAAGTCAACCTTGCTTTCTGAGTGACCAAATTTATGACTTCACCAAAAAAGTTAATTTGATGACTTCACATTAGAATTTTCCTTTAGATATTCATAAGAATAATGAAATTGTCACTATATGTAAAACGTTCATCTTCAAAAATCATGTTATGCAATATAATTTATGGATTCATTATACATTTGAGTGCATCCAAGTGGTTTAATGCAACCTCATAAATTCTTGTGTCCCTCCTAAATCTCCTATAGGGATAAAAAATTAATCCATAAACATGTTTATGAGTTTGGATTGGACTCGGGTATCCTCATTCATGTATTGAAATTCATTTTTAATAGAAACAATCATTTTTTTCAACATCAAATTATCTTATAAATAATAAAATAAAATAATCTCAAAAAATTTCAAATAATAAATTACAAATAAAATATCAAAGCATGAACGATATAACTAATATTTCAAATTATTAAAACCAAATGATAACGTACAAACCGATATAAACGGGGTGGGATCAGAGTCGGTATTAATGTCCTCATTATCCGATCTGTCTCCATATTTTGTAATCAGTAAAAACTCAATCTTAGGCCCAAATCCATTCAAAATGAATTTCCCCATCAAACTCGGGGCATTTTCAAGTGGGTAACCGCAAATGTGGATTTTGTTGCCATGTTTATCCATATTACATATGAATGCAAATAAGAATCTGAGAACTTTAAAGAATGTTTTTCAAATCCATACACTGTGTGAAGTTTGTGTTTAAAGCATACTAATGAATTTTCCATGACCACCTCAAAAATATTGTCCTTTCAATACAAAAATATAATTTATACAATCAAATGATCACTAACATATCCAGGAAGTCGCATGTCTCTCTTATATGTAGTAAGCATTTAGTGTCTTTAATCATTGGCATTTGTAAATATTGGAGCCCAAATACACTAATTACACTTCTTGTAAACTTTTCAACACTTTTTAGTACCGTGGCTTCACCAATTTTGAAATGGTCATCCACAATATCAACTGATGTTACATATTCCAACATACAAATAACAACAATGTATTTTGTGACAATACTTTATCAGTTGTTTCAATTCTTAGCCAAAAATACTCATCATGTTGACCAAGAGTTTCATTGATGCGACTAAATGCATGTTTACGCATTTGGTGCCTTTGACAAAACTACTCATTTGTGTATATTAGATAACCACCCATATCCCTCGATGATGTTTCATTTAATAATATATTGTGTATTTTTTAAAATTAATTTTAGTATATTTTTATTAGTATACTAATAAAGAGGACCACAATTTGATTGAATACTTTAAATAATAATCAATATAATATTTTGTATTATTTATCACTAACTAAACAAATTCTTGTAATCAATATAATATTTTGTATTATTTATCACTAACTAAACAAATTCTTGTAACATATGTTATTTTTAAACGAGGAGTTAATGTTAGTAAGTGAAATTAAGATAAATTGCAACAAATTAATGAGAACCAAAATGAAAAGGGAACGATCATGAGAAGGCAAAAGTTAAGGCCATAAGTTACTCTTTGTCGTAAAGAGAGTTAGACATCGCATTGCATTATTGTTCACCGGTAATTTTAACAAACAATCACTTAGTTTTAAATTTATTACTTGAAGGACCAAACTAATAAATTCTAGGTCATATTGTATGATTTCTCTAGGAAAAAAGTGTGCATTAAAGTGTAGGGATTTTAGTGTCAATTGTGTTTAGAAAATAGGTTATGTAAAATGCAAGAGTTAAAAGAAATAGCGACCCGACTGGGTCAAATTGGTGGTTCGAACATAAATAAGTAAACGACTTAGAAAAAAATTAAAAGACTTTATTTGCATTAGTAAAAATTGGTGGGCAATTTCATACATTTTCTTCAGAGACTCATTCTTGCTTATGTGTGGGTACTTTGAGTGTGTGTTGAAGTTTACAATGATTTTTCCACCCCGAATCCTAACACTAGGATCCCTATTTATAACATTTGTAAAAATAATTGTCTTCAATGTTCAATTAACTTCCATTCGACACGTCATCCCTGCATGTTTCGCTTGCCTTAGATTGATTTCCACGTGTCTCTGGCGCTTATAGATAAGATCAACAAAATGTTACTTGATTTGATTTTGAAATTGCCTCAGTCGAATCTCCTTCGATCCGTTGATCTATCCATCTTCAAACCTTTGGAAATTTCGCTAAGTCTCATATCAAAAATCTCAGCAACTCAAACATTAAACTCTTTGCTTTAAACTTGCCTCTGGTCGAAAGGTATAAAACCTGGTTTACGCTTGTGTAAAAGTTTCGGCCACCTTCCTCTCGTCGAGTTACCAAAGTGAATATTTTTGCTAACAAATTGCCCCCAAAAGCCACTTTCGATTCATTTTGAGAGAATGACGACATTTTTGAAGTCCCATAACTGTTGAAAATTGTGTGCTGACGTCACTACCATCATGGCTACCTATTAAAACGCCTTTTCGAGATGTGCGAAGTTAGAGAAAATTATCTTGGTCCTGATTTTCTAGGAGACCGTGGGCCACACAAAATCTCAACTTCTTTTTCTCACCTTTCATGGGACATTTGTCAAAATATTTTCAATTTTTTTTTTTGGAAAAAAGAAAAAACGAAAAAGTATTTTCCTAAAACTATAAATAGCTTTCTTCCCCCTTTCCCCCTATTTTCTTTCTTCAGTGAAAAAGTTCAGAGAACTTTAAGCTTTTCTCTGCAAAAAATTCTAGTTTCTTTATAATCCTTACTCGTTTTAACTCAATTGGCACCCAAATCAACTTCAAAATAAAAAATTCCTCTTGCTGCCTCTATTATAACGCCCATTCATGCGGGAAATAAACTGTTTGTTCCTGAACCTCCGCTTGAGAAAGAAAAATTCCTAATCTGGAAGTCTCAGGTATTAATCCCTTTCACCATTTCTGATGCAACACATATGTTTTTAGGCCCTTTCCGTAGTCTTAACATGAATATAGAAAAGGTTAGTAAGATTTTACCTTATTATGAACATACCAAACCTTTTGCAACTGTAAACAAACCTTTAGACTTCACCTATATGTTTTTCTGTGTTTTTTTGTTTGGCCTCATATACCAATCAATCGAACTATATTAACTGGCTAAATAAGTTAGAAGGTAAAAAAGGACAGACTTGGAAAGACCAAGGTATTTTCGACTTGATTCGACTATCTAGGGTAGGTCCTACATACAACCAAAACATGTTACTTGATGCATTTCATTTTGGGAGGATTCGACAAACACTTTCCAAGTGTGTTGTGGCATGGTTATGCCAACTTTGTTCGATGTGGCTGCCATCAACGGTCTTCGATCAACTAGTGAAGTTTTCGACCCAACTATCCAAAAACAAGATAGGATGGGTTTTAATTCAAAGAGTGCTAGCTTCACGAACTTTATTGCCGATCATTTTGATGAAATAATTGAGTATTTTTTTTTTACAAAGAACACATTACATTCTTGTCCTTATAGCTGTCTCATTTTGTCTTTTGCTCTAGTTCTCTGTAAGTAGCAAAATCATTTATTACTCAAGCTAACCAACTTCACTTAGGAAGAAACGCCTGTTTGAGCCAGTTACTTTTGGCATCACTCTATGAATCTTCAACCCTAACATCTCAAGCCATGAAGGATTTCGGTCCCATTAATAATTCCAAGGGTACCCTTATGCTATCTAGCCCCTTCTAGCTCCTTCAACCCCGACTTGATGCCACATTTGATCCAACTTCATTGGCTAACAAACCAAACCATTCTGCTAGAGAAAACAAAGAATGGATAATCGAGGTAAGTGGAATCTCTTTGATCACTACGACTAACGAAGGTTTTACCACTACTACGAAAAAGCAATACCACAACGGTTGGAAAAGGGACACCAAATCGTCTGACCAACCGCTTTGAGGTAAGGGGTGATTGTATGTCTGGTGCTTTCCACCATGGTCTTGAAACCATGATAATAAGGCAGGACATGCGCTACATATCACAATAGTTGTGCTAACCAACCGTTGTGATATATACATTTAGGTAATTGGTTCGAAACTCATCAACAACAATTTATTTGGAACATAAATCTCATTTCTTCACAGTTACAATAAATAACTATTGTGGAAAGTACCCATAGTTTATTATATAATATGTAGATTGCTTGTTTTTCCATACACACCCCTAAAGAAATTTAACCGTTCAAATTGATGAAGAAGTATATAATATGAAAATTAAACTATTCTTGAAAACCAACTTAAACAAACCACTGTTTTTCGAATTGCATCCATCTCATCATTCATTTTCCGTTCTTTAACATATAGAATGTGGTTCAATGGTCTTAGTACTTCATGGCATCCATTCTTCCGATTCTAGTTTAATTTGAATAACATCAATTTATTGGTCGAGCCTACCTCATCATCGTCACTTATCATGTAATTGTTATGATAACTTATCATCATAACAATCATGATGATAAGTGACGAAGATGAGGTAGACTTAGCCAATAATTAGATTTTATTCAAATTAAAATATAAGAGAAGATATCGATATAATTAAGGAATCATGTCATTGAACCATATTCTATATGTTAAAGAAAGGTAAATAAATGATGAAACATATGCAATTAGGAAAACATTGATTGATATAAGTTGGTTTTTAAATACAATTTAATTTTTAGATTATAAGTTTCTATGTCAATTTAAATGAATATATTTTTAGTGAAATGTTAGTTAAAAAAACAATCTACATAGCATATAATAAACTCAACTTCATCTACTGTCAACCTGCGTAAGAATTTAAAGAACAAAATATTGCTAAGTCACAAGAAGCCTCTTTCTTGTGACTTAGTGATGTTTTGTTCATGTTCTGAGAATATTTATCAACAAAAACACAAAAGATACATAAAACTAAATAAAAAACATACTTGTTAGCAACAAAACACTAACAGCATACAACAACCCAAGATATAATAAAATGTTTCAAGAGCACACATTTTATTGAAACTAATCGTGGAACTGGAAAACATTATGAAGTTCATCTAGTTTATGATGCTATGAAAAAGAAATACAAGGTGGATGAAGTTTCCACAATAGCTTCATACTTCTTGTATTTTTTTTCATTGCAACACAAACCATATGTACCATATCCAAAGTATGCGCTTTGCTAAGGTGGTGAAGACGAGTCTGAAAAAATGAGAACATTCACGAAATGAAAAAATGAGAACCCGTTTTTAACAAGAAACCTAAACTAAATTGGAGCATATGTTTAATGAATGAACCTCAAGGTAGCGATTGGTGAAGAAGAATTTGAAGGTTGTAGTATGTGTGAATAATGACATGGATGTTAGGGTTATGTTTTGAGAGAGAAGAGTGAAATATGTTAGAGTTTTCTTTAGAGAGAAACTACTGTTATGTACTGGGCAACAGACACTTTCGCTTATACATTAAAAATATATCACTTTTCATCACGATTGACAAGAAAAACCGTGATGCAATGATTGGACTTTACACCACGGTTGAAAATAATAACCTTAATGATATACAAGGAGCTGAGATAAATGAAGGAATTGGGACTCAAACCCTGTAACTCCGGGTACATTTCACTACGGAGTTTAATAAAGGTCGTTGTGAAATACCTTTTAGTAAAAACAAAAAAACGCCCAAAAACGTGTTTCCACCACTGTTGAAGCGGTAAAGCGGCAGCAAAAAGTAAGTATTTATTTAGTTTTATCATATTGTCTCCACATGGATTAGTGCTATTGAATTGCCGTTCGAAAATTTCTTGCGTTAATGAGTTTGGGTTAAAATGGGTTAAAACGGTAAATGCGGGAATTAAACTTATGAACATAAAAAGAATTCATTCTTCAGAGAGTACAAAACTCTCGGGTTTGCATTTCATCTACCCTATCAAATACTTAAAATTACTACCCAGTTGTACTCAACCTAAAACACTCGTCAATACTATCACATATCACTCACACATAGGTTATCTCTAACGCAAAGTGAGATATCAACCGTATCGTTCGCGGATGTGATCTCTCACCGCAACATAAACAACACATAAGCATTAAGCTTAGATACACAAGTGAATACCAAGCCTTAATATATCTTTAGAATTAAAACCCAATAGATGTTCATCCTAGATCCGGATTCGAACAGTCCATTTCTGCAACAACCCTAACCCAAATAAAGAGGGCAATCATCATCATCGATTTGTAAAATGAGTTTCATACAATACCATGTGCAATAAATATAGATATAATCAAGGTAAAGTTACATGCAAACTCCAACAAATAGAGATTACAAGTAGAAGAGAAGAAGAGGAACCAAACATTTCTTGGTTTGTCAACACCAATCGATGAGAAATTCAACCTCAGATCATCCAAATGCAAGTTCAAATGTTGTTTTCTAAGCTCTAAACTACCAAGAATGAAGGTTGATGAGTGAGAACTGTAACACCCTTCTAAACCCCCACGTAATATATTAAATAATTCAGAGTAACATGTAAAAAGGATGTTACGACTCGCCAAAAAATCATTTTTTAAAACACATGTCATGCTTATCACGAGGAACTCAATAAGTAACATTCACCGAAACATGTTAACACAACGGAAATAAGGTTCATAAGTTGAATAATATTAAACCATCATTTATCATCTCTAAAACTTAACAAAATTATTCAACAAAATAAAATTAAGAGTTATCAAGCAACTCTAAAACAAACATTCCCCAGTGTTACAAATCAAAGCATGACACCGACACTACGACTAAACGGACTAGCCTATAAGCTATCCTCACCAAGCTCAATAGCCGCTGCTCCTCAATCTGAAAAATGTCAACAGTAAGGGTGAGTCTCATTCACAATTAACAAATGTTATGAGTTCACAAACAATAGAACATCATAAGCACATTATTCACCCAAGTGCAATATATTCAGATTTTCAGTAACATTCATCAACAACATCAATTATAATCAATCACATCACCAGGAAATAACACTGGAAATCTTCCAATCATGTTATAACAATGTATATATGTAATTCACTGATACTATGCATGTGGTACCAATTCATCACGAGATTAACCCATCTGACCGATCTAAACATCACCGAGATACGGCCCTGCCAGCACTAATTCCACACAATGGGAATTATGCCATCTATTGATCCAAACATCACCGGGATTCAGCCACCAAAAGATGATTATGAATGCATGCAACATATAACATGCTTACCATCATCACCGATTCGATGAACAATATCATCTCAACATAACCCATTGTTATCATCACCAACGTAGTATGTACTTGCCTCAGCATCATACCATAATCAATCATACATCATCACAACATTCACAACACAATCATATCATAACCACATTATCACATTGTTACATTTAACCATATATGCTTACAATGTATAACTTCACCAAAATAAATAAATCGGAGTTTTAAATTAAAATCGAGCTACTGCCCAAAATGCCATTTAATTATATAGAATTTTTAATTATTGACACAACGCTCAAAATGGCACTTAAAACAGATGCACGGTTTGAAAGTTATGAATTTTAGAAAACATTTTTCAAAATGCATCAGGTGTAACCGTGTCGTCCTCGGTTTTTTTCGTGGGATACGAACTGACTCTTTTGTGAGTTTTGAAAATCAGAGAGTCGCCACCGACTTTTATTTTATCCAATTAAGGAAAGGTTTAGAAAAGAAACAGAAAAAGACCTTTAAGAGATTTTGGGTTCGGGGGTAGGTTATACAAAGGGAAGGTGTTAGCACCCCTTTGTATCCATGGTTATCCATGGGCTCTTAATTGCTTAGCTCACTTGTTTGAATCATTTGTCTTGCTTTGAAATGCTTGTATGTGGTTTTAAATACCTTTGTAAATTAACTTTGTAATGATCCTTGTGCGGATGTATACAAAGTGTTCTATCTTTCGAAAGATGTTTTGAAAAAAAGATTTTTAACTTCGTAATGATCCTTGTTTGGATATATACAAAGTGTTGTCTTTTTGAAAGTTTTGTTTTGGAAAAACAGTGATATGTGAAATATTTGTTGTTTTGTTTGATTTGAGCAAGCAATTAGGAGATCTACCCTAAGTTCATAAGGTTCTTTCCTATTTTCTTTTAGAAAATTTTCTTTGACTGGATACAGAAAGAAATTGTTTGAATTGTATTTGAAACGGTAGAATTGATTTTGAAAAAAGTGACAGAGGGATTACCCTAAGAGGTGCAAGTGTGATTGTGTTTTATTTTCAGATATTTTTGTCTTTGAAATTAGTGATCTAACGCTTCAGTTATTATCTTTGACATACACGCAGTTTTTTATGTATAGAAATTAAAGTGCGGGAATGTAAAATGCGGAAAGTAAATCTACGCTATTACATCAATTGTGCGAGAAATGTAAAATACGCTATTTACATGAATTTGACAACCTATACACTTATCTATGAATTTAAATTGCAATAAGATAAAAGGAGAATATTTTTGATTTTTGGATGGTTGATTTTAATTAAAATTAATGCATAATTAATTTAATTAAAAGGTTAGGAATTAGAAATAAAATTTAAACCTAAAAGATTAAGTCTAAAATATGTCCAAATTGGGTGTCAATTAATTTTAAAATAAAATTATTTTTTTTTTGGGATTTTTGAAATTGTTTTGGAAATTATTAAGCTAATTAATCAATAATTATGCAAATAATTATACAAATAATTTAAACTTGAAGAGAAAAATATTCTAAATATGTACAAAATTAGTCTATAATATATAAACTTGATTTAATAAAAAGAAAATATTTTTTTCTGATTTTTTGATAGGTTAGAAATAATTAAAAGATGAATATAACAATATTATCTAATTAATTAAACAAAATATTTCAATTATGAAGAAAAATAAAATATTTTTGTATCAAAAAATAATATATTATTTTATCAACCTAAAAATATTTTTATTATATTTTTTTGATTTTTAAAACTATTTTTAAATAATTTTGCAAAGAAAATCAAATAAAATAGAAAATATAAATAAATATAATCGGGTGTGGTGCTATTTTGAGGGAGTATGGTGTGGTTGCGTGTTTATGAGCATTAGATGAGCTGGTAAGTTGATCTGATGGTTCAGATATTGAGGTACATTGGTATGTATGGATAGGAGTGCATCAATGGATTAGTCAGCATTCAAAAGTTCCAGGTGGGACCCACGCGAGCTGACCAGCGAATGAAAAGAAGGGGAAATGCCACGCGAGCGGTCAACAAGTCTTCTTTACTATTCATCATCTTCTTCCTTTTACCTGCGGAATTAGCTGCAGATTTACCTGCGGAATTTCCTGCAGATTTTTCTTCAGATTTCCATGCTTTTGAAAACCTACAAAAACAGCCATGAACCAAAACAAGGGCCACCCAGGTTAACTTAAAATGATCTCCTGAACATGATGGTGGTGTTAGTTTTGGCTAAAAACGCATGGAACATGGCATACGAAAGTTCACATACTTGAAAACTCAATAATGGTATATGAGAATTCTTACGTGGAAACTTGCATGTAAGGGTTTAAACCTTTCCCAAACCATCTTGGTACATGGCATACGAAAGTTCACATACTTGAAAACTCAATAATGGTATATGAGAATTCTTACGTGGAAACTTGCATGTAAGGGTTTAAACCTTTCCCAAACCATCTTGGTAACTTGTTAGAAATATTAGTTTACATTAAAACATGTTAAATTATGAGATACGAAAATTAAAGAAAGTGCATGAATATGTTACTTTTGAAACATGAGTTCTATGAGCATATAGCCATGAATAATGATCCCAACTTACTATATTAGGTCCCAAGAGATGATTAGAATGATTAGTTTGTATTGATAATGGTTGGAAACTAGAAAACGAAAATTACAAAGTTTTGAGATTTTTTTGAGAATTTTGTGAATTTCTTGGCTATTCCTTTGATGGATCTTTGTGTGTGTCTTTCTACTGAAGTATCCTAAGTAATATATAAGCAATAGAGTGCTGCAAACTTAAGCTAAGAAGCTCTGATTGCTTTTGAACTTTTGGTTTTTTTAATATTAAAAAGTTTGAATTTCTTGACCATGGCTTCATTTTCTTCATCCCTCTTGCTCTAGGCCTGCCATGTACCTCTATGCTGCAGAGTTTGGATCAATTTTGATGGCTCATGCTAAGGACAAAAGGCTTGAATCATTATCTTGCACCATTTCTCTTTTAATTTAACTTTAAATGGATTAAAATTAAATTAAAAAAGAAATAAAAATGCCATGGGCCTCAAGTTGGTCGTAGGAGCCCTTTAATATCATTAGAAACATGTTTGGATCATGAATACTTGGCCTCTTTTGGAAAAAAAACATTTTTGATCAATGTTGGTTTCATGCATTTTCCCAAAAAATAGTTAACTTCAACAAGGCATATCTCCCTCAGTTTTGATCATATGAAGGAGTTCTTGTACTTTTTAGAAACCTCAAGATGTCCTCTACAAGCCACTTTGGAAACTTTTTTGCATTTGGAGAAGTTATCTTGATGTTATGGCCTTTGACAAAAAACCACTTTTTGTTGACTTTGAAAATGACCTGTAATGTCCTGGCTCATATTTTTCAAATGGTGAATCCAATGACCATGGGATCAATTTCATTTGAAAGATAATTGAATTACCTTCAAAACAAGCTTTGGTTGGAATTTTTTTGAATGAACAAGGAGAGAGTTATGACCGGTCAAAGTTCAGTTGACTTTTTAGGAGAAAACCCAAATTTTGAAACTTAGGGTTTTGTTGATTTCTGGACTTTTCTTGATGAATTATGATCAACCATTGATCAAATGATGAATCTTTTGACAAAATATGGATGTTGACAAAAAATTTCATTTTTGACTGTCTGTTGACTTTTCGGTCAAACTGGTCGTCTGTTGACTGCTTGAGCTGCTGACTGTGCGTCCGAGCGAATTGAAGTTTGAAAATTTGTCTGCTGGTACTTTGAGATATATGGAGGTCCATGAAATCCATTTGAGGTCTCAAAAAACTTGTTCTCCTGAAAAAAAACAAAAACCCTAGTTAGGGACTGTTTGTGTAGGAGACAGTTAAGCGTACCTGATTTTTGTGCAGTGCTGAGTCTCTGCTGATCATGTGATTATCATAAGACTTCTAGAACAAAAATCTTGGAATTTTGAAATGCAAAAGATTGACTTGATTGATGGTACAAAACACGGAGAATCGTGGTGTCAGCAGGTTTGACTGTCAAATGGCTGTCCGGGCATTAACGTAACAGTTAAAGTGAAAACTTAACAGTTAAAGTTAATTTTTTCTTTTTGTTTTTTTGTTTTTTTGTTGTGTTAATGGTGAAAATTTATTTACATGAGTTGTTAGAAAAACACAAACATAATAAATAAATAAAATATACCGTACGCGAACGAAATTACCGATAATAATCTTGAAAAAATATTTAATGCACAGAAAAAATAAATATTTAACTAGCAATAAACACACATAATATTATCTTGATAATTAAACTACAGTACGACAGATAAAATGACATTTAATACTGACAGTACAAATATTACATAATATAACGAACAGTACGACAAATAAAATGAACGGTACATTATTTGAAAGTGAAAGATACGACAGAATTTAAGTATGACGATTAAAAACCCATGCTATAAATAACAAAATATAGATGCACGAGAGTGTAAGCATCCCAGGTCCGCATTTTTCAGGACTATGCAGACAGAAAAAGGACATGATCACCACCAAAACAGTGATGGCCATAAGAAAAAGCGTATCCATCCACTTTGCCATTTTTGCTGGGGAAGAAGAGAAATATCTATGAGATAGAAGTTTGGGAGATGAGTGAAATTTGATGTGAGAATTTATGGAAAAAATGAGGGGTATTTATAGAGTGAAAAGAAGGATGGAGACGTTGGGGAATGAAGTGATACCGTACAAAAAAGGAAAATTTGAGTGGTAGTAGGATTTAAAAGAAAGTGTATGGTAGGGTTTGAAAAGAGAGATGTATAGAATAAAGTTAGGATTTGATTTGAAAGAAAGAGATTTGAAAAGAAAGGACAAGATTTAAAAATAATAGTATAGTACAAAAATTAGTGGGAAACAAAAACTAATAATAATTTAATTGTTACCAGTACAGTCTGAATCCCCGGACTTTGCGCCTGCAAAATTTAATTCTGTACCAATTGCGTCAGTATTATTTATCTGAAAATAAATCTCAAATAAACAGCGTGTGTGAAGTGATAAACAGTACTTGGCGTTTGTGTAAGAATAAATTCAACAGCGAACCAAAATACCGTATAAGAAATATTCTAAAAACCGAGTATTTATAAAATCAGGATATTTATGAAATAAAATCCAAGATTATATGAAACTCCCAATTTTTAGACAGAAGTCTGTTGCCTTCTCTCTGAAAAAGATGCGGGCAAATTTTGGGGTATAACAAACCGGTTACAGCATGGGCACTACCCGGTTACGCGTTTATGTCAATGTATTCTCTATTTTCCAAACTTAGCTGTAATCGGTTACAGCAGCCAAAAATACCCAGTTTCCTTATTTTTCCACGCGGCAACCGGTTACAGCACCGCTGCTACCCGGTTACAACATGCACGATATCAAAAATATCAGTTTTGACAGCATCTCAGCCCCTCTATTCATCACCATTTCGTACCAATACGAATACCACACCAAAACAGAGCCAATTCTAGCAATTCAACATAATTCTATCACATCACAATTCTATCTAACATCCATAAACATTCATAACCATACCATTGCATCAAAATCACATAATTGAACCTAAAACCTCAAAACCCCAAAACCTAGAACACGTGCAATTGAGAGAACTAACACACCTAATCAATCCTATCATTCATGAATGCATAATAGATGATAATCGGAAGAGTCCCCCCTTACCTTAGCAAAATTTCTTGGTTCTTCCTCTTCCTCTTCCAAAGCTCTTTCACGTTTTTCTCTTCTCCTTCTCTTTTGCTCTTTTTCTTTCTGTTCTCCAATTTCCTTCTTTTATGAAAAATAGAATATAACTTTAGTAAAGGCCTAACAATCAACACCTCCCTTTACTAAACACAACACTGGCCCAATAACATTATTTCTCAATTTCTCTAGTTTAATCTAATTAAAATACCGAATAATCCAAATAATTAATTTAAATTCTAATTAAATTAATAAGTGAAAAATATGAGATGTTACAAGAACAAATACTCCAAAACATAACTTAAAAAATGAGTGTTTTAGCCCTTTTAACGTGTTTCTGCCCGACTGATCTCGTTTAGCGGTAGCAGAGTTCGCTAAGCGCGGTCTGCTGCAACTTGAGATCTTGTTTCGGCCATAACTTGAAAACCGTTTATCCGATTTGCGTCCGGTTCGAAATGTTGGAAAACTTATTCAATGCTCTATCTAACAATGACAAAATATCTACAAAATTGATGATTTTTCTCATATTTGTTTTGAGACTTATTCGTTGATGAATTGCTCAAAATCGCACGTTTGAAATTGTGTCTTCGACATTTTATTGTTCATGCTCCAAATACGCATCAATACCTACAAAATAAATAGAAAACTATCAAACGGTACACAGATAAATCAAAAAGACAAATTATACACCACGTGTACAAATCTAACTAAAACGTGCGAATTCACGCACAAGTTGGGGAAAAAGATACAATAAGTACCGTAAAACTATATAAAAAAATAATTACAATTTACGATAAAACTATGATAGTTATTTTTACTTTTTATTAATTAATATAATTAAATATATTTACAAAATTAGTTTACCAAATAATCTTTTTTATTCTATTTTATAAACTAGTTTTTGAAAATTAGATTCCTAAATCGTTTTTTATTTATTTTCTAGTTTCTAAAACAATTGGAATTTAGGAATTATATTTTTCTTTAAGTGATCATTTGTGTGGACTTGTTCCACTTGCTAACTTTGTTCTATTTTATGATATATTTATTATCTCTTCTTTATTTTATTTTTTTAGAATTTCTTCTTCTCAAATAGTTTGGTGATTGAATTCAATTAAAATAAATAAATGAGATGTTGCAATTTCGAATATGCCCTCTAACACCTCATAACTCTGCTAATTTATTGAATGTTTTTTATATAATTAGTGAGAGCTTGAAAAACCCAATATTTGTTTGTGCAATTATACAGCAGCAAAGTAGTTTTTGGGTAAAGCTAAATTACTGCTGCCTCAAATTTTCCAATGTTTCTTTCATGGGAAAATTAAATAATTTCACATTTTTGTCCTTCAGTTATCACCATTTATAAATTTGGGACAATGATGACTAGGTGCGTTTTCTTAGATTCCTTCCACAAATTTGCCAACTGGAAGTAGAAAAAAATAATCAATAGATTTGCGAAATGATCATAAATCGTACGAGTCCAATATCTCTTATTTTTCATTCAGAAACGTACACGGCATCTCATTGTTTGTCTATATCTCCAATTGTAGAATTTAAAATATTGATTTGTCATCAAAGAATTTAAGAGAGAAAATGAAAATTCAGTCTATTCTCTATTGATGTTTGCATGAACAACGAATCTTACATCAGACAGGACACGATTTTTCTAGTAGGGAATTGATCGCATGAATAGACGAAGATCCTTTATTATTATTGCTTTCGTTTTAAAATAAGTATCTTGCTAATCAGTGATCTCATGGCACTCTTTAAGCATACCTAAATAAAAAAAATATTCTTTTATAAAATTTAACATTTTAATTTTCAATACATTTTCAATGGATTTAATACACGCATATTAATAAAAACTTACCACTTTAATCACTTAAAGAATGCTCCAAGGACACTGATTAGCATTTCCCTTAAAATAATGCTGTTTAAAGCGATCGGGAGGGGGATGGAACCACTTGATGTCAGAACTCGCCCCCGAACCGGACTAAACCGGTGTTATAAAGCAAAAAAAAAAAAAAAAAAATTTTTTTTTTAAATAAAGAATAAAAAAAATGTAATAATAATGTTATAAAACATTACATTTTTATAAAATTAATTTTATGAACATATTAAAAGTAGTATACATAGTAATAATTAAAAGATACAATTAAAAAAAATTTTAAACATTAAAAATAAAAATGACATTCATTTTAAAACAACACTTATTTTAAAATGGAGAGAGTATAATTTTGTGCGTAAAAAACACATCATATATAAATATATAACATAATTAATATTTATTAAATTTATACATATAAAATAATAATAATAATAATAATAATAATAATAATAATAATAATAATAATAATAATAATAATAATATTAATATTGATTTCTTTTAAAAAGTAGAGATGATGTTTATCCATCAATAGTGTCACTATAGGGTAAGAGTAGGGAAACTAAAACAGACTTTGTTTTAATAATTATATCTATTTTTTTTAAAAATTTAGGCATGAAATATTTTTTGGCAAAGATTTTTTTAAGTATATGGTCTGACTATTTTAATAGTGGGATCTAACCTATTTGAAGGTGTAAAAAGAAAAACTTAAATGACAAGTGTTGCTCATTACACTCTAACCTATTTCACGCCTAATTGAATGTGTAAGTTTTCATCTCACTCCATGACTTTCTTACACATTATTGAATTGACCAAACTGTTCTCGTGCTTCCGTATATGTATCTCTAGAAGCATTATTTTTTTTTTTGTTTTAATGTTGTTTTGTTCCGTAGATGCATATACGGAGCTAAACAAAATTCAGAAAACTAAAACAACAACATTTGTAAGGATAAAACATTCATTCATTGATTAAAATCAACATTGATTAAAAGTTACATCGAAATTTCCAACAGAAAATTAAGAAAACTAAGAAATTACAACAATTAAAACAATGTCATCTGATCCATGCATCATTAGAATGGAATCAACGTCGCCTTCCACTTCATCCCACCAACGTTGCTTTTCTCCGATCTCAGACGAGGTCCTTGTTCTAAGCCTCTGGATCCTTCTGATGACTTTGTCGGGTTTGTACTCCCCCTCTAAAAAAGACATCAGAGTCCTCTTGAGTTGGTCGGAGGAATGGATGTTCCAAAATTTAACCAGCATGAGGGGTTTAACGGAAGAGAAAATTACTTGCCCTTCTCTTCTGCGATAAACCGGTTCAGGATCGGGACACTTTGATGATGTTCGCTGCCATGAACAAGGCCTTATGTGAGCCATTTTTGTGTTTGTGTTTGTGTTTGTGTTTAGGGTTTGTGTTTGTGTTTGTGTGTAATAGTGCAACCCTAGAAACCCCAAATTTATAGAAGCCTTTAGTGATTATGGACCACACAATTTCTGTCACAGAACGTTCCGTAGATATATTCAGGGAAGAGTCATAGATTTCTCCGTTTTGTAGATGCATCTACGGTAAACACCCATAATTTTCAATATCAAACCCTATCGTAGATACATCTACGGAAGTTTCCCTGTTAGTTTTTTTTCGCAGAACTGAATGCAGTAGCAGCTTAAAACACAAAACACAAACACTTTGAAACACATAGACATAAACATAAAAAAAGATTATATTGCAATGTTATAGAGTTCTTATATTACACTTTGAAACTAGATAAATACATCAAAAGAACCGTCGCTGGCAAAATCTATTGGAGGTTCTAATCTTGACTTTTCGGCATTTGATTCCTTTTCGATGTTGTTCAACCTTTCGAAATTGTGCATTCTATCCACAAAACGATCCGACCACGTATCAGCAGCTTCGGTATGATGAAGTGCCCATCCCGGTGACGTAGGTGGTATGAGGCATCCCGGTTTCAAGTAAAATTGCACAAAATGTTTTGATTTTGCGAGCCATCCAACACACATAATACGATCATTAAAATTTGTAGGAGGTGCGGTGCGGAGCGGAAAAAAGGTTTCCAAAAAACCATATTGTGTCAAGTCAGTGCATACCATGTCATACGTGCATGCAATAAGATGTCCCATTTATGGGAATCTCATCCATTTTGAAATCGGTGCGTAAGCGCCCAACCAAGGAACAAGAGCTTCGTTGACCGATTCAAATTTGGTTTCGTCTCCAAATACCCGTGTATACAAGTCTTTATGGTTCATCAATTCTTCGATAAGTTCAATACAGACAAACTTATGGTCATCCTCTCCCTTACCAAGCAAAGCCGATACGTTTCGGAATCCGCAATTACTGTCCCCAACCACATTGACGACCCGGTCGATGTATTTGTGCATAAAAATCGACATCTCGTCGATGAATGGAATTTTTGGAGCAATATGCACCTCTTCTATTGATGGAATTTTTGGAGCAATATATACCTCTTCAATTGATGGGATTTTTGTGTCAATAGGTGTCAGAGTTGAAACTTTTGGAGCAATAGGTGTAGGAGGTGGTTTGCTAATGCGAGCTCCTTTGTTTGAACTTTTTTGAGATTTAGGAGTAGGTGAGTCGGGAAAGAGTTTGTCGACGTGCTCACAATATGAAGGATCCCGTGTAGTCGAGTTTTCATTCGGCGTAGGCTTCACTTTCTTCGGAGCACCCTTTGTCTTAACCAGTTGAGACGGCAGTTTCATGTCGGTTGTTTATGGAAATCCAATCTTCCACAATTGTTCTTTGATATATAATTTCATGTTGTCATCGGCCTTCGAAAACCTCTCTTGTCAGGTTCCTTCCTTTTCAATGTGGCAAGTATATTTTTCGGTTGGACAAGATTCAAGGACATGCCTTTAATACATGTCTTCTCTTCCGGATTGAGCCGACAAACACTAGGATGACCTTGTAATTTTCGGAACAAATCATGGTTATGCAAACCACAAATAACAGAGCATCTCCACTTCTTGCTATCCAACATGTAACAACGGAGCTTAAATGAACACTCGCATTTTCTAGTACCCGTGCCGTCTCTTTTAAAATTCCTTAGAGGAGGATGGTATTTTCCGCTTCTTTCGCACATCATTGTTACAAACAGGTTTCTTCTTTTCGTACCATTATCCGATCTTCCTATTACCACACCAAAACCAAGGTTAGTTGCATTCCTACGAATCCATGTTAGCATGCTTTCACGATCGTCAAAGTCTTCCTTGCTACTAAAGTCACTCCGACATCTACCATCTTTGCGACTACCCCATCAACACTCGTACAAACATCGACTAAAGGAGCTAATTCTCTTGGAATATTATCGGGGTGCACCATACTTATTTGCAAAAAATTGCCAAAATAACACAAAATTACATAACTACTGAAAAAACAACTTAGTGATTGTTCTGTAGATGCATCTACGGAAGTGTTCTTCCTCAACACGTTCCGTAGATGCATCTACGGAAGCAGTGTAACTTTTTTGCAGAAAATTAGTTGCATAATGTGAACAATGTAGTGGTTGAAGATGGATATTTACCTGAAATTGAGTCTTCTCCTGCTCCCTTTGATATGTTGCACCAAAAAGTTGGAACTTTGGAGTAGAAAATGATATTGATGAAGTAGGGGTTTTTAGGGTGGTGAGAGTGAGTGTTGGAGAAGAAATGTGACAATGGGGGAGTGATCATGCTGGATCAAACTATATCAAATGCTTCCGTAAGTACATCTACAGATTAATATGGCGCTAAGCCATTTCGTAGATGAACATACGGAACTACCCTTGAACTGAATTTATTTGTATTTTTTCCCATATATAGTAGTTTATTATACATCTATAGATGTATCTACGAAACCAATCAATTTTTTTGGGATAAATAGGGTGCTTCTGGAGGTGCATCTACGGAAACTGAGGGCAAAAATGAAATTTCGCGCGGTGTGTAAAAGATTTATGAGATGCATTGAGAAATCATCTAATTTTTAAGCTCTTTATTGAATGTATAAAATCTTAAAAAACCTAACTTATTTTTAAGCTCTTTATTGAATGTAATTTTTTATGTCTTGAAGTTATTTTTCGGACAATATCCATCAAATTGTTGTTCATTTGGTTTTGCTTAATAAAAGTCAGTGTAGAGTATGTCCTAAAAAATAACACTCGAACATACCATATCCAATGTTAACTTCCAGATCATAGGTCAATATATCACCAATTTTAATTCTTTCCCTCATTTAGTAACTTGAAAAAAATACACACTAATTCCTTCCAAAGTCTCAAACCTTCATCTATATTCTTAATCCTTATTATCTCTCTATACTCCAAAGTATTTCAATCACAATTCAAATTCATTCAATCTTATCTCACATTGTGTAAATCAATAACAATCCTTCCTCGCATTTTGTTATTGGATTTGACAAATAAGCGGTTACACACTCCTAGTTCCTCGCATTTTATCTGGTTAATAACATATTTTCCTCTTTTTTCTTTCAGTTTTGATTTAATAAATTTATCTTCATTGCATTTATTATTGTGTTGGTTTGTTAAATTTGGAGGTATAATTTTTAAAAACACGTTACTTTATCTCTCAGTTTATATACCTTGTTTTATTAAAATACAAATTTTCTTATTTTATATTGTTTTTGTTTTAATCCACAATGATAATTTTTGAGAAATTTTGAGTCTGATTCATCGTCATCACTGTCAATCTTAGTAAAGATCATTGGATCCTCGTTTCATTGAATTTCGACGATGATCAAATGTTAGATTTTCGTTCTATATCCATATATATGCAATATATTCTCAATGGTTTTGCATATTCGAATATAAATAAAAAAGGTTAAGTAAATAAAATAAATTTTCAGTTACAAGATAAGAGATTATGTAAGAACACCAATTTTGCATCAAAATTTATTTTGCTCAAGCTATCTATCCTAGAGACTGTTTCTAAGTTTCTTTAAGTTTCATTGTTTGCAATCCAAATGTTTTCACCTTATCCATTGAAAAATTAAGGTCAAATAACATGGAACACGCCATTTCTTAAAAATTAAAACTTATACCTAGGGTTTTGCAAAACCGACATAATATGTTGCTCATGGTTTGAGCTTCGAGTCCCAGCTCCTGCAATTTTATGTTTTATTTAGAATAAAAAGATCGCCTTTATTTTATTTTCAAAAGATGTATGTGATTATAGATTGTAGATGAATGAAATCCAATAGATTAAGTAAAAAGTATGAAAATGGTGTGATTCAATTTCTTGAATTCGCAGAAGAAAACCTTCCTAATGTAAAAGAGATTTTTTGGTGTCCATGTCAAAAATTCCGAAATAAGAAAAAATATTCAAGGGATGTCATATTCAATCATTTAGGTTGTGATGAAATTATTCAAAATTACATGAAATGGGTATGGCATGGTAAAGTGACAAAAAAAAAGACATTTGTCTCATAGAGTTGAAGTTGATGAATTTATGAATGATACTCTAGAAGATATGATTTGTGATATTGGAGTAGATGCTTTTAAGAAAGATCGTGTGGAAGAGACTTTGCAAAGAGACATGGATGAGTCGTTATATGCGTGATGCAAAAATTTACAAGATTTTCATTGTGTTAACACTATATAATCTTAACGCAAGATGTGGGTGGACTAGAAGTTTCATTGTGTTTCTTGAATTGTTGCAAGAAATGCTTCCAGAAGGTAACACGTTGCCAAACCGTAGTTATGAGGCCAATAAGATATTGTGTCCAATGGGTTTACACTATGTCAAAAGACATCCATGTCGTAATGATTGCATATTATATAGGAAAAAGTGTGAAAATTTGAAGGAGTGACCGCGGTGTGGGGAGTCACGCTATAAGTAGAAGGACAATGATGTTGAAGATGATGATGGTGTAACTAGAAAGGACGTTCTTTCCAAGGTGACATGGTAACTAGTAACTACCGATAATTCAAAGATTCAAGAGATTGTTTGCTAATGTAAATGATAATATGATTCCTTTAGTTGTTTATCTAATAAGGGAGATTATAATTTATGGTCCAGTTTATTTATGGTTGATGTATCTGGTAGAGAAATACATGAAGATCTTCAAAGGATATACAAAGAATCATCAATGTTCGAAAGCTTCGATCATTGAACGACACATCACATAAGAAACTATTGAGTTTTGTACGAACTATTTGTCAGAAGTGAACTCTACAGGAATTCCCAAGTCTCGTCATGATGTAAGATATGATGCTATAGGTATTTAAGGTGTAAATGTTAAGACATTTGATCGAGGTGTGGTTCTTCAAGCACATTTGTATATATGGAATACTGTTGATGAAGTTCAATCTTACTTGTCAATTCACAAAAGTCTTATCAAGTAACAAAACTTTCATAACTTAGTTTAATCAAAGAGTTCCTTAACATAGTAATGCATCAGAGACAATTAAATGGATGTCAAATATGTCTAAGTTTAATGTAGTAACTTGGAGAGCATACAAATTACTAAATTTTTATTCTATACAAAATCAAAGGATGATCGTAGTTCTATAAAAAATAATGGGGTTATGGTTAAAGCTGAATCCATGTACTTCTCTAGTTCTAAAGATAACAATCGTGTAATAGCATGTAGAGCGTACTTTGTAGTCATTGATGAGATTTTGGATATTGATTATGCTACTTTTAAAGTGCTTTTATTTAAGTGCAAGTGGATTGACAGTAACACTAGTGTAGAAATCAATGACTTAGGATTCACACAGGTTAATCTTCGAAAGACAACCTATATGAACGAACCATTCATTTTGGCAACCCAAGAAAAACAAGTTTTTTATGTCGCTAATTCTTCTAACACAAGATGGTCAATTGTTCTACAAGAAAAACATATTCATGATAGTGATGAAAATCAAGATTTAAAATTTGAGACCCCTTCTTTCGCAACACATGTACATCTCTCATATGAAGAAAATGATCCAGACGATGTTCATTCTATTCATCACTTAGTAATATATATATATATATATATATATATATATATATATATATATATATATATATATATATATATATATATATATATATATATATATATATTCACTTGAAGATTTTTCCGTCTTACAATTCATCTCAAAGGATGATATTTACGAGTTTGGAGCAACTATAGATGAATTAAGTTTACGAAAAAAACTTCATGAACGAATGATTTTATAGGAAAATCTAGGTATCGAATCCCTTGATTAATAGTGTAGTCGAAAGAATGAATCATTTGATTTTTAAATAAAAAGTAAAATAAAAAGTAAAATAAAAAGAAAGACACCACTTTTAAAGAAATAAAAACATAAACTACATTTGTTGGGATTCGAAGCATGTCCCTTGAATTAGTTTTCTTCTCAATCGTCTATTCAAAATAAAGAAATATATGGTATTTTTTAATAAAAAATATTAACACGTGTCGCGTCCAGGAATTATACCTCTAATATTTATTAGTTGAGGTGAAAACTTTGTCATAAAATGTATTATTTGTAGTATTGAAATAATTCATTGGTCTTTAAGATGAATCAGAAAAATATCATATGACATGATGATAATCATTAAACATCTTGATACTGCATTTGTTGAAGTATTAGCTAGGCACCCGTCATGAAGACTTTGCTATGATACCATATAAAATATACTTGGATCTCAACCCCAAAAACTAAATTAAAGGGTGAGGTTGCCCTCACATATTTATACAATCAACAACCTGAAAACTTCAACAATGTGTCACTTCAAACAAACTCCAACAAAACAAATACCAACTTCAACACCCACCCTCACACCTAGCGCGAGCCTGAATCAAATGTCCATCTGCCCAAAAACCTAAGCAATGTGGAACTTCAAATAAACTCCAACAACACAAATACCAACTTCAACATCGAACCTCACGCTTAGCATAAGTCTGAGTCAAATATTTAGATTGTAGTCCTTAACCCGACTCCGATACCATGTTAAATATGCTTGAATCTCAACCTTAAAAACTAGATTAAGAGGTGAGGTTTCCCTCACATATTTATACAATCATTAGCCTAAAAACCTTAACAATTTGGGACTTCAAACAGACTCCAACAACATAAATACATATTCAACATTAAGTATACAATCTTAAAGTCAATGATTTGATTTTCAGTTAGAAAATCATTTTGTAATTCCGTATAAGTTTTTTTTCATATGACAACCTGTTGATGTTGATGTTAAGAAATGTGGTTTGACCTAACTCAACCCTACAAAACCGGCTTGTAGGGTGAGGATTGCCCCCACTTATAAGGATATGTTCAGGCCATATATTGTCCGATGTGGGATTCTTAACACACCCTCTCACGTCCAGGACTAGAAAACTAGAGCGTGAAAATAAATGGTGGGTGACCCGATAGAGAAAACAATAAAAGGTGGCCCACCGAATATTAAACCAGACTCTGATACCATGTTAAGAAATATGATTTGACCTAAATCAACCCTACAAAACCGCCTTGTAGGGTGAGGATATTGAGTTGGATTGTCACGTTATTCGCGAACGCATTCAATCCAACCTTATTCACTTACTACATATCTCTACTCATGATCAGTTGGCAGATATGCTTACCAAGCCTTTACATTTTCCAGCTCTCAAACATTCTTTGGCCAAGTTGGGACTTTGTAGCATCCAAAGTCCAACTTGAGGGGGGCTGTTAATGTGTGTATATATATATATATATATATATATATATATATATATATATATATATATATATATATATATATATAACATAATTCTAATATGCTAACATCACTAGCTGAGGTGGCAGAGTATATGTACTACCAGTATGTCAATAAAGAGTACAATACATATTGACATACTACTGGTAGTACATATACTCTGCCACCTCAGCTAGTGATGTTAGCATATTAGGATTATGTTGTGCATATATATATATATATATATATATATATATATATATATATATATATATATATATATATATATATATATATATATATATACACTCTATCTCTTGCAACTTCTCTCATCTTCTTGTCCAAGTAAATCTCCTAAAATCATCCACAATGGTAAAAAAATAACTATGACCTAGCATAGACAAAGTGGAAAGATGGCCCCATATATCAGCATGTAACAATTCAAAAGGAACTTTAGATTTTGTATGACTATCAGAAAAAGATAACTTCTTTTGTCTGCTAAAGTGACATGAATCACATGGAAATTTATTGTCATTACAATTGAAGGGAATAAAAGGAATTTTTTTAGATATATTGTACACCTCTATGGGGTATATGGCTTAATCTTAAATGCCAAAGAAAAGAATCAGTTTGTATGGAAGAATTACATGAATGTTTATGGTAGGAAGCATCTAGCACATATAATCCCCTGTGGAGCTTAGCTGTACCAATCATTTGCTTGGAATGAGTCTGCAGAATTTCACATGAATTGTCAGTGAAATTAACTACACATTGATTGGTTTGAACAAGTTTGGCTACAGACAATAGGCTGACATGAAAACTAGGAAGGAATAGCACATTATGGAGGACTACAGCACGAGTGAGAGAAACACTGCCAGATATGGAAGCTATAACATGATCACCATTGGGTAAACTAACATGAACGGGAACTATGGATTTGTGTGAGGTGAAATTAGACATATCAAATGTAATGTGATCAGTAGCTCCTGTGTCTAAAATCCAAAGGGCAGGATTCTTACCATTATCAATAGTAGATTGGGAATTCAGAACAAATGGTGAGGTTGAGACAAAATTGGCTTTAGGGGGATTCTTTGACTGCTGAATCAAATCAAGGATGTTTTGATATTGCTCCTGAGTGAAGCCAAGCATAGGAGTGGTAGATTGCTGCCCAGAAAATGCCTGTCCTGTTTCAATAGAAGCCACATATTGATAATTGGGAGAAGGAGTTTTACCTTTGCTCTTGAAACCAGTAGGGTAACCATGTTTCAAGAAACATGTGTCAACTGTGTGATTTGTTCTATTTCAGTGTGTGCAAACTCTGGCTTGTCCTCGTGCTCCCCAAGAACCATTGTTCTTACCCTTGTATGCTGAATTGCCAGACTTGTTATTACCAGAAGATGCATTCAAATGAAGTGTTGTGGAATCTTCAACACTTGTGCTTGTAGAAATCATAGATTGAGAGTTATTGACCTCTCTTTCTTGTTGTATGATAAGAGCAAAAGTCTTATCAATTTCTGGTAAGGGATTCATCATCATAATCTAAGTCTTGGATTGGGTGAATTTCTCGTTTAGTCCCTTCAAAAAACGAATTACATAGTCTTGCTCACGATATTTCTTGACAAAGGAAAGAGCTCCACATGAGCAAGGAATAACACATGAGCAAATGGTAAGAGGACGATAAACTTCTAATTCATCCCACATGACCTTCATTTGTGTGAAGTAATTGGAGACGTCAAGATTACCTTGTCTAAATTTGTAAAGATCTTCTTGTATATCAGAGATGCAGAAGATGTCACCTTGCGAGAAACGGATCTGCAGGTTTCTCCATACGCCAACTACAATGTCAATCCAAAGAACAGACTTGGCAATGGATTCTGATATAGAGCGATGTATCCACGCTAAAATCATGGTATTGCAACGGATCCAAGGTGCATAGAGAACATATGATATCAGTGGCTTTGGGAGTGTGTCAACGATAAATCGCTCCTTGTTATTTAAAATCAATGCAATGTGCATGGATCGAGACCAGGTGTGGTAATTTTTGTCATCAAGAAGAGGTGAAACGAGCACAAGCGAAGGATTTTCACTCGGATGTAGATAATAGGGATTAGACGAGTTCGTGGAGAAATCTGCAAAGCTTTGAAACGCCATTGATGAAGGTTATGAAAGACGGATTGCAAACGATAGAAAAAGGGAAAATTGATTGACACCACCATGAATCGCAATTGAATGCGAAAAGATGAAAACGCAAGGAGAAATCGATTTGAAGAAAGCAATCAATCAATAAAGAGGAAGACCTTCAAATAACAATGGCTATCAGATCTTGTGAGGCTCTGATACCATGTTGATGGTGAAGCACTCAGCCATGGAAGAGAAGAGGAAAAGCGAAATTGAACAAGAAGATGAGAGAAGTTGCAAGACATAGAGTGTAACAGAAAACAATTCTAGATAAAATGATAATATCTCTTACATTCAATCAATAGTGTACATGTGGATATATATACAAGATAATCCTAATATACTAACATCACTAGCTAAGGTGGCCGAGTATATGTACTACCAGTATGTCAATAAAGAGTATATACATATATACATATATACATATATATATATATATATATATATATATATATATATATATATATATATATGTGTATATATATGTATATGTATATGTGTATATATGTATATGTGTATGTGTATATATATATATATATATATATATATATATATACACATATATATATATATATATATATATATATATATATATATATATATATATATATATATATATATATATATATATATAGGGAGCATATCAAGTGAGAGCATTTTTAAATGAGAGATGAGAGGAAGAAATATCAACCATTAGAATATATATATATATATATATATATATATATATATATATATATATATATATATATATATATATATATATATATATATATATATATATATATATATATATATATATATATATATATATATATATATATATACTCACACAAACACAATCATAATCTACTTTTTTATTTTTTTATAATTTTTTAAATATATTCACATTTTTTCAAATTGTTTGTTTTATTGATGAAAATAAAAACATAAAACGTAGGAAATAAATAAATGGTCCCCCCGTAAAAAAATGGTCCCCTTACTTTTTGACTATAGAAAGCAGGAGTACTGTTTCCAATCAAATGCATGTTTTTGACTTGGAGAAGATGATCTTCGATACTTCCACCAAACATCTATATAAACAACAGTTTTCAACAATTTTTTAACCAACCTCATACTAAAAATCTAGGAGTAACATCTGCTGTTTATGCCAGAGTCTCAAAAATGGGATATCTAATTGCTATAGCAATGTTAATTCTCACTATTGTGATGATTACAAAGATTTGGAGAGTATGTATAATTCTCTTTTGGAGACCATATGCATTTACTAAGCACTTTCGAAAGCAAGGAGTCATAGGACCACCATCTTACTCATGTGTTCATGGTTCTCTTCATGATATCAAAACAATGATGAAAGATGCAAGAAAAATGATTATGGATAAACACTCACATGATATTACTCAAAGGGTTCTTCCTCACTATCACATATGGTCCTCTTTATACGGTTATTAATTACTTTCTCTTCTATATTTAACTCTTTGTTTAGTAATAATTAATCACATGCATGATTAATCTTAATTAGTTTTTCACTTCAGGAGAGAGATTTCTATATTGGTACGGAACAGAACCAAGGATTTGCATAACTGATGCCGAGCTGGCAAAAGAGATTTTATCCAATAAATTTGGTTTTTACGAAAAACCAAAAGTAAGGCCTTCATTTGTAACATTGATAGGATATGGATTAGTTCTACTGAGAGGAGTGGATTGGGTTAAGCGCAGAAGAATACTCAATCCTGCTTTTTCCATGGATAAACTCAAGGTCTAAACTAACCCTTAAAATTTACTTTTTTTCTTCTTCTAATAACTATCACCATGCATATGTCTAAGGAAAATGCTTTTAATACATTGGCAAAATATCATATTAATAATCAATCATAATTGTATAAAGACCAAACTCTAGATTTTTTATCAGGTGTGCTATTCATACACTAAAATTTACACCAAATACGTACACCAAACACTGTTCATCGTATTTATACGGTGAGCACCGAATAATATATTTAATTATAAAATAAAGTTGATTAATAAAATATAAAAAATTAGTTAATGAAGTAATGAAATTGGTTAATAAATACCCAGATATTAAATATAATTTTTAGTAGTAAAACAAAGTTGGTTAATGAAATGTAAGAAGTTGGTTAATAAAATTACGAAGTTGGTTAATAGACTACCCAGACTTTTAGTAGTTATGAAGTTGATTAATAAAATTTAAAATGTTGGTTAATGAAGTTATGAAATTAGTTAATCACATGATTTTGTTTCTGTACCCCTCAATAAAAAAATATCTTTTTATAACGGTATATGTGTATGAATGTGGTGTAAGAATAACATTTTTCATTTTTTATATCATACTATTCTTATGACAAAATTTACACCCAAATATTTACACCAAACAATGTTCACCGTATTTATACCGTAAACAATGTTTTTAATTAAAAAAAAAATTATGAACAGTACGTGAACAATGTCAATGAATAGTGTCCATGAGCAGTATTCGTGAACAATATATGAACAGTGACTTTTAATAACAAAATAAAGTTGGTTAAAAATTGATTAATGAAATGATGAAGTTGATTAATGAAGTTATAAAATTGGTGTATTGATAAACAATATAGTGTAGGTGTAAGTATGACGGTAAGAATAGTCATTTTTCATTTTATATTTATCTTTCTTAAACTCTATTTCTCAACTTTTAAATATGATTTTTTTTTAAATAACCATGTATTAAAAAAAATTACGCAAATAATCACGTTTCGGAAAAAATTACGTAAATAACTAGGTTTCTGAAACCCTTAACACCAAGGCGCCATCTCACATGGTTTATTCTTTTTTTTTTTAGTCCCAGGCGCCATCTGACATGACACACTCAGTCCAATAAGCCATGTCAAATGGCGCCTCCCTTCAACTTTTAGGAGGAGAAGCCATCTCGTATGACTCCTCCTTGTATGTGTCTTCTACAAATGCACCAAGGCGCCATCTGAGATGACTTATTGTAGAAAAGTTGGACAGAGGAGCCATCCCAAATGGCGCCTCCTTTCACCTGGTACAATGGTGGCGCCATCTCACATGGCGCCTTGGTATCAAGGTTTTCTGAAATCTGGTTATTTGCGTAATTTTTTCCGAAACGTGGTTATTTGGATAATTTGTTTTTAATACATGGTTATTTAAAAAAGAAATTCTTAAATATGAATAGTCTTATCTTCATTAATCTAAGGCCAATAAATGTGTGGTATATTCACTCCTGAAAATCTGTGGCCATTTTTAGAAGTCAGCGATAAGGATGATGTCTTTATCATTTTAGAAATAGATATCACCAAAATATTTACAAATAACTTTTAGACCTTATTTAGTATTAGATTATTTTACTCTCTTTAATTAAAGTCATACTTTCTACATGAAATATTAATTGTTGGTTTGGACGAGATAACTGAATTTTTTTTTTAAAAATTAAAATTAAAAATAACTAATATGATTCAATTGACATTTATTTATTTAATTATTTTTTTGTTTGAATGGAGTATCATAATAATTTATTTTTAAATTTTTTTGGATAATTTTTATAAAATTTATTTATTTTGGATAAAATATAAAATTTCATAAAGACGAATTAATTTGTAAAATTAAAAAATTATTAAGGACTATTTTACAATTTTTTAAAAAATTATAAAGAACAATTCAATTTTTATTTTAAAAATATGGAGATCAACTTGAAAATTTTAAAAGGTCAATAATAATTAATTTAGCTTTCATAATATCAAGTGAGAGAGGAATTTTCAAACATCTTATTTTATTTTGAAATTCCCAAAATTTTATTTGGATAAGAAAATTCTTATATTTTCTCAATTGAATAATTATTCATAAGATTTATCTAAACCAAAAATTTTGATTTAATCATTTAAAATTTATCAAAAGAATTATTTTTTCTTATTAAAATCCTTCATCTAAACACACTATATTTTTTTAATAAATTTTTTTTAGAAGTTAGCATTATATTTACATATTTATTATTGACGAAACTCTACAAACTCCAACTCTTTTAATCTTTAACTCTTGTAACTCAAATAAGTTGAGTTATCTCTCTCAGCCACCTCTCACATCAATATGTTTTTATGTTTTATTGTAGTTTAAGGTTTTTTTTATTTTTTATTTGGGTTTGAGTATCCCTATTTTGAATACAGTTGTTGTTTATAAAAAAAATATTAATATATTTTAAAATAGTATGGGAAAAACACTTTTACATTAGTGAATTATATAATTAAATAAAAAGAAATATCACTGCATAAGTAATTCTTATTTTTTAGTATACCAAAATGATTATTAATTTTTTAATTTTTTGCATTTTTTAATTATTACTATATAAATAATTTCAATACGCGAATAAGATTAATTTAATAAAAATATATTATTTTTTAAAATTCACATAATAAAAAAGAATTAATTTCATAGAATATATTTTTCAGTAGTAATCAATAAAAGGAATATATGACATTTTAATAGTATGTATTAATAACAAATACTTTTTTTTTTTTACGTATTTTTGGTATATACTAATTTTGGTTATATATTAACCAAGCGCTTGGATTCGAGTGGCAAACGAGTCTCTGCAAAGGATGATAATCGGGGAATACCGAGTTCGATTCCGGGCAAAAACAACACCTACTATGTAGGTCGGAACCGGTGCCAAAGAATGTTTTTTATTTTTTAAAATATTTATCAATGATAAATTAATTTTTGTGATTTCTTTTATTATACTTAATAACAAGTATTTTTATCACATATATTTTTAGGCATCAATAATTAATACACGCTTTGAATTTTTTGCTTTTCATTTTTTTAATACTCAATGACAATCTTGATGCTATATATTTATAAATATGGCAGGTTATGATAAGTAGAATGGCAGCACCAGCATGTACCATTTCCATGTTAGATGAATGGAAAAGACAATTAGCCATTGAAGCAAAGAACAAATCATTTACAATAGAGATGAGTCAAGAATTTCGAGAACTAACATCTGATATAATAGCTCATACTTCCTTCGGTACGAGCTTTGTTCATGGAAGAGAAGCCTTTGATGCACAAACACAACTTCAACACCTTATTGTAGCTTCAACTTCCGATGTTTTCATTCCTGGAACTCAGTATATTTATTCTTTCTCTTAACTCATTCTTTAACCCTAGCAACCTAATTCAATGTAATTGATGAGTATGTAATTTTAATGGTTTTTGGGTTGTCAATGCAGATATTTTCCTACTAAGTCAAATTTGGAGATATGGAAGCTTGATAAGAAAATGAAGAAATCACTACAATGCATTATTGAAAGTAGGTTGAATTCTCAATCAGTTAGCTCATCTTATGGAGATGATCTATTAGGCATAATGATGGATACAAAAAATGATGGTCCTAATAAGTTGAACATGAATGAAATCATTGATGAATGCAAGACCTTTTTCTTGGCTGGTCATGAAACCACTTCAAGCTTACTTGTTTGGACTGTCTTTTTGTTGAGTTTGCATAAAGATTGGCAAGATAAACTCAGACAAGAGGTCATGCAGATTTGCGGCATGGAAATTCCTGATCCTGATATGCTATCAAAGTTAAAAATGGTAACTTTATTCTAAAGTCTTCATTCTTAGTTTTTTTCTGGAATATTTATATAAAAAATTACTAATTTGGCAGCTAATTTTTTTGAAGGTGAATATGGTATTGTTGGAAGCATTAAGATTGTATTGTCCTGCAATAGAACTAGAAAGAATGGCTTCAAAAGATATGAAACTAGGAGATTTAATGATCCCAAGAGGAACATGTCTCATGATCCCAATTATAATGATTCACAGGAGTAAAGAATACTGGGGTGAAGATTCAAATGAGTTCAATCCAATGAGATTCATAAATGGAGTTTCTAAGGCTGCAAAACACCCAAATGCACTACTTGCATTTTCTATTGGTCCAAGAAACTGCATTGGTCAGAATTTTGCTATGATGGAAGCTAAAACAGTGATAACTTTAATTCTTCAGAGGTTTTGTTGGTCTCTTTCTCCTGACTATCAACATGCACCTGTTAATAACCTTACTTTGCAGCCACAACATGGTCTTCCCATCATTGTAAAACCATTGCAGTTTTAAATTCTCTGCTTCTTCCTTTTCACGTCTAGTGACTGTTTTTATATTTAGATTGGCTATAAAATATTGAGATGAATGATACATTATGATACTACATCCTATGTTAGTTATCTTCTCTATAAATAAATTCCAACTTACAGCTATTATTTTATATCAAAATGATCATTGGATGTATGTGATTTGAATATCTTGCAATTATTATTTCGAGGCAACATTTCAAGCACAGGTTAAGACCCAACTATATTGAAAATTGGGTTCTTATCATTATATGCTTTTATTTTTCCTCTTTATGAGTGTTACAATGTCAAAGTCTCTTTTCTCAAATGCATACTTGTACTCGACAAAAATAAAAATGTGTAACAACCACTAGTGGATAAGGGTTGTCAGATGCTTTAGAGTTGTTGTGGTTTTGAGAGCTAGCCCACATAGGATGAGAAGCTAGTGTGTACGTGTATTTTTTTCTGTAATGTAAATTGTTCTTGAGTATTATGATACTGATGTATTTATAGTTCCAAGGGCCTCAAACCGAGTTTTCTTAGAATATACCATCCATTTTGGGAATGGGTAGTTGGTAAGTGTAGTTAAGTCTCATGATTTCCTATAATATTTGTTGACCCAATATACGCTTTACGCGTGCGTTATGGAAGGAGCCATTAGAGGTATGGGCGACATATCCGAAAAAGGGGTTTTGTATCTAAAAGGTGGGCGCTCGAACTAATAAAAATGATAGGATAGGCGTGTACCTATAGTTAGACATATGACTTCACACACAAGAGGTGGTGAATTACGTGTTTTAGAAAAACCAGTAGTTTGAAAAACTTTTAAGATCATTTTTAGAGTTTAAAATCATTTTGAAATGATTTCAAAAATTAGCAACGAAAAATAAAATAAGAAAAATAAATAGTTAAGAGATAGTGAAATAACACAAGAAACCATAAATGTTTGATTAAAAAGAAAAAATCTAATACACTCCTGAAGATTTTGAAGGTGCGTGAAACACAAGAAGGGGGGGGGGGGGGGGGGGGGGGGGGGGGGGTGTTGAATTAGATTTCAAGGTTTAAAAACAATTTCTTTCCAAGTCAAAAACGCAAGAACACAAGAATAAAGATAAATAACACAATTATTTTTAGGGAAAGCTACCATGTGCCCCAAGGACACAAGTTAGGGAGATATTTATAGAAATATTTTCTTAAAACGCGTGGATTCAATGCATCGAAACCTTAAATATGACTTTATTACATTTAATTACATTTAACTTTTTCTATTTATAGTATACTTAACATGACCCTTATTTTTATCTTGGTTCACAGTTAACGAAGTTACTCCAGTCTACCCGCCAAGGTGATTTCGCCTTATTAACAAGGACTTAATCCACTATAACCTAACTGATTACAGAACCACAATAAAGACTACCTGTCAATATTGCAAACCACAATAAAGGCTAAATGACACTTGTTGCAAACCACAAAAAGTAACTGTCAATGTCTTCTTGAGAATTCTGACTAAAGCCCTAGTCTCTCAAGGAACTATCAACTTCAATCGTTGAATACAAAGGTATTGTGTTTATAGAGTTTCTTCTTGAAAGAAGATTACACAAATTTGAAATACAATCAAATAACACGAAAGTGTTAAGCAAGTATCAATCAAAAGTTGACTTGCTACAAGTTAACAAACAAAAGTTCACTTGCTTACAAAACTATACAAAGAAATGATCTGAGTGATTTTAGCAGCATTTCAACATTAATTTTGTAATCTCCAGAGTCATTCAAAGTCACACCGTCATTTGAATTCTTCTTCTAAGTCTTATTTTTATAGCTGACGGAGACGAAGAGAAGTCCGTTGAAGGGTAATCTTGGAATATGTGATTCCAGCTGTATAATTCCAACGGTCAGTGAGGAAATGGTAGACAGTATTGATACAGTAGTACTTACCCAGCGTCACTCTATCTGAATAATGGAAGAGTATATACCACTCACTATTTCCTCACGTGAATTCAAATTTGATCTTTTGTCTTCCAATCTTCAGAGGCTTCAGATAGCAGATGTTGAAGCATGTTTAGAAGGATCAAAATATTGAGTCATCAAAACATAAGTCTTCAGAGTCTTTGGAGCTTGTTCAAACATAACCTTGCCTTTAGAGTCTTCAACACTCGGTCTTTCAAAACTTTAAAACCTAAGTTTTCATAGTCTTCATAACTTGGACAACATAATCTCAGAGATAGAGGAGGTCCCAAAAGCTCTTTCATGAGAATCTCGACTAGAAGCTCTATTATTAACGTTAATCAGAAATGTTGTTATAGATACATTCTCGAACTTGACTAAATTTGTAAACACGCTGGTTTCTTCCAGAGTTGAAGTGTGGTGAGTTCAGAACCTGATGATGTCGCACGCCTTTTCTCCATAGTTAGAACCTGTTAGCAAAAGCTACACACAAGACAAAAACCGTTAGAGTACTAAATTGTTCTCTAAGATATCATGTAATGTTATCATCAAAATCTAAGGTCAAATGCAGAACCAATATTGTTCTTACTGATTTGTTCTTGAGAGCATCTAGTAAATTCTTCAGAGCTTTTAGTAGATTGAACTCTCAAACTCCCTTATACAAGGAAAATGAAGTTTCTGGCTAACTTCCAACCAATCAACAAACAGAGGAGAGAAGCATTTAATCTTCCTTCCAAATGACAGATTAAAGCACTTAGTCTTGAACCAAGGAGAGTTGTTGAACCGGGCTAAGTTAACTAACCTACGCTACTACAAAAAATACATTTGACCTCGGGCGTAAAAGGAATTTTACCCCAGTTACACAAGCAAGATAACGAAGGGTGACATGAAGACTTGCCACTTTACCCCTTGATTTATTAATATCCAAGGGGATAGTTGAAATGGTCATGGGTTCGATCTCTAGAAACAACAATTTTTGGATTTTCAAAACTGCCGCTACTTTTTACCTCGATTGAAAATAATACCCGAGGGGGTAAACTTTTGTTTACAAAATTTTAGTTTTAACCTGTTCATTTTCGTTTTAATTTAAAAAGCATCAAATTTGTTGACAAATTCTAAATCTTCCTCCTCCTCCTCCTCATCGTCATCATCAACAACATCAAAAAGTAATAGAATCCTTAAACATTAAATCTCAACAACAACAACAAAATCAAAAGAATCTTTAAACATTAAATCTCAACAATAACAACAACAACGACTAAGAAATAAAATCAATAGAATTATTATATATTAAATCACAACAACATCTACAAAAACAAAAACAATATTAATCATTTTACTTGATACAATAACAACTAACATTAATAAGTTTCTTTCATGCTTTCCTAACTAACATTAAACATTTTTAACAAGGAATTACTAGAGAAGAGATTACAAAAGAAAATCAACCTTGAAACATTTTCCCGCTCTTGCTTTCACTATCGTTGTTTTCATTATGTTAAATTTATATTTCAGAGCTTTACATCCAAAATGGATAGTTGTGGCATTCACGTTCTGATTGGCTAGTGAGAGTTTCACGTGAATCACTAATGTTTCATGTGGATTGATGAGTTGATAATGTCTTGACCATTGTTATTTTATAAATAGACGACAAATATTTCATAATTATTTTTTCATCAAATTGATCATAAATAAAAAATAAAATAAAATATGTTACTTTAGCCCTCAATTTTCAGCTTAACCGAGGTAATAGGTCATAAAAAAATTTAAAAGGTGATAAAATATAGTTGTTGGGGTTTGAAGACGTGTCCTCTAAATACTTTATCCCTCAGTTTCCAGCTCAACCGAGGTAATAGGTCATAAACAAATTTAAACAAAATTTAAAAGGTGATATAATGTAGTGGTTGGAATTTGAAGGCATGTCCTCTAGATACTATACCCCTCGGTTTCCATCTTAACCGAGGTAATAGGTCATAAAAAATTTTTAAAAAAATTAAAAGGTGCTAGAATGTAGTTGTTGGGATTCAAAGGCGTGTCCTTTAAATACTTTATCTCTTGGTTGCCAACTCAACCGAGGGAATTTGTAGTATTTTAAAATAAAATAAAATGTGACGCGTCTAAGGGTTACACCTCGGTTTTTTGTTAGCTGAGGTGAAAGTTTTATCATAAAATATATTATTTGTAGTAGTGCTAATCGATGTTTTGACGGGCTTACCACAAGCCTATGAGATCTTATAATGAGCATATCTCTAACCTTAGTAAGCTTTTAACCAGAATGAGCTTACAACCCGAAACAAGGTTTTACATAAGATAACCACGAACCAATGTTAGATTTTATTCAGAGCTGATCTCGAACCCATGAAAGCTTTTGAACAGGCTAAGCCTTCAAAGTGAACCAGTGATTTAGTAACTAAAAACCCAAACTAAAGCTTTTAAAGAGTTTAGCTTCGACCCAAATAAACATTTCCTAATTGGGTAAATTATTCTCCCAAGGTAAAAATATTTCTTGGTGAATTTACAATAATATCCTTATAGAATTACTAAGATGCCTCACTTGCAAAAGACCCTTCTCGAAAGCGCTGACTAAATTTCTAGTTGAGAAAAAGTGAAATTTTTTTTAGAGAGAGAGTGAGATATGAGAACTCATGATTCTGGATGTAAAAAAATGAGAGAAATGGTCTCTATTTATAGGGCAAAGGTTGACATAAAAAAGGAAAATTTTTGTGGCCAAAATTAATGAGCCGATCGATTGACATCATGCTCCAATTGATTAGTTGGCCTAACGTTAATTGCTTAGAATTTAAAGACTGTCCTAAATGTTTAGGCGCATTTTTCACTAACCCAATCGATAGTGTATAAGTGTCAATCAATTGGCCAATAGGAAATTTCTCATATCGTTTCTGACAGCTCTTGATTCAACTAGCATGGCTTTAAAGCATTTTTAAATATATTTTCTAAAGAAAAATAAGTTATAAAACATGTTTATACCAATATCTGATGTCCTTGAAAAAAGGCATGTGTTTTCTTGCAGTCACCACTACCCCCTAATCAAGTCTTTCTATCTTTAATAACTAGTCCCGAACGCCCCTGATTGCTTTCAAAATAAACAGGTTGTTCTACTTTATTTTTTCCAAGACGAGTAATGAGCTTAACATCTTGTTAGTAACAGACAAGTATATATATAAAGGAAAACCTGCTATTGGGCTTGTCAGGATGGGCGATGATGCTAGGAGCGCCTTCAACTTTTAGAACGACTACTCACATTCTTCTGTCCCCTTGAAACTCTCATTTTCCTTTAACACGACGAAGAAATGAAAAGCCTTGCCACATGCATTAGAAAGAAAACAAGAGAATGAGGCTAAATGCTCGGTTAGTTACTACCTCCTTGACATTTGAAAGGCTCTCCATATTTATGATGGATTGACATTTGTTTGGGTACACCCCTATGCCTTTTTTTGGTGAATATAAAACCCAATTATTTTCTAGTTTATATGCTGAATGAGAATTGGACCGATTCAAGCATATATTGTAATTCCTAACCGTCCCTAAGATATCTTCTAAGTCTGTTGCATGGATCTCCTTTTCTAATGTCTTTATAGTCATGTCATCAATGTAATACTCTAATTTGTGTCTTATTTTCTTAAGAACACCACGTCCACGAGCCTCCTATAGGTGGAGACAACATTCTTAAGCCCAAAAGGCATGATGTTGTAATTGTTATCACCATGGTTAGACCTGAACGTCATCTTAGGTACATCTATGGAATCCATCTTAATCTATATGTACCATGAATAAACTTCCATGAAATTCAATGTTTCATAACCTAAAGATCCATAAATCATGCGATCTATGTTGAGGAGAGAGAATAGATATTTCAGACATGCGACATTGAGGGCGATGAAAGCAATGCACGTACAACACTTGCTTGATGCATTTCTCACCAAGAGCATGTTAGCCATCCACGATGGGTATTTGGCCTATGTTAGAGTCTGAAGATCCTCATTAATAGTTGTTTTATTCACCTCTCCAACCTTGTGCTTTCTTTGAGAATCTAGTTTAATGGAAGGGTCTATAACAAGGAGATGACACACCATTTTAGTATCTATGCTATGCATATCTTAGAATAGCCAGGCGAAGAAGTCAATGTTCTTCCTGAGTAGGGCTATCAAATCTTCCTCTTCGGATTCATAGAATGAGGTACCTAACTTAGTGACTTGGTGGCGCAGAGGCCCTATCTAGACCTTATAAAATCATCGATTGGGATAATCATTTGACTTTCTTCTCCTAACCTGGGGTCCCAACTTGTTGTATCGACATCATCCACTTCAAGACGAGGGATGACATTTAGGGTGAGGGGTTCCCTTGTTACTTCCAAGCTACTTTGCTAACATTCCTGGGCGATCGTCTGACCCCTTTTGGCCTTACCCACGTGCCCATTAAGAAATAAATATTTTAGGATTAAGTAGATGGTGGATAAGGCCTCCCGTAACATATTAAGAGTGGGTCTTCCCAGGATGACATTGTATGGGGATGTGGCGTCTACTACTAGGCGCGTCACCTCAATGGTTCTGTTACTTTTCCCTGCGCCAAATATTGTTTCGAGGGCAATGTGGCCCTTAACCTGCACTTGTTCGCGTGACTGGCCGACGAGAAACCCTTGGAAATATCCAATGTTGTTGATTTAATTAAACTGGTACGTGTGGTGAACAGATTGTGCAGGGGCATATGTTGAGTCTCATACGGGTACATGCGGGTAAAATGGAAAAACGGAGGATACTCTTATTTTGGTTGGCAATGTGCTGGACGTTATGGTGTACTAGAAATGCTTGCGTGTTTAACGGTGAGGAATGTCATGTGCGTATGGTGGTGGATAAAGTAAAACTATTATCATGGAAATGGCATGCCTTGAGTTCTAAAACCAAACGGTGTAGGGATTTTTACTTTTGGCATAAAAGTCCGTTGGAGTTCGTGTGATTGTTTGTTTGTCGTTGTAATCGGGTGAGTACCCCTTGTACTCTTTTAATATATTACTCCATTGTCTAGAAAAAAAACTCATCTCACTGTTGCACCCCAAAATTTGCCCTCTTTAGTTGATTTATAAGTTATAAAAGACGTTTATTTCGTCATTCAAAAGTGGAGGAAAAATGATAAAGAGTTCTCATGGTTTTAAGGAGGTATGGCGTGAAATGTGGTTTACACGGCGAAAATACGAAGAAATTCCTAAGTCTTATCTGGAAGGTGATATGAGCTGAGTGTAACACCCTTCTAAACCCCGCGGCAATTAATTACATAAATCAGAGTAACATGCACAAGCGTGTCACAATTCATAAATAAAATAAACAACATCGGTCATATGTCATGCATTCACTAAGGAACATTTCATTATAACTCATACTTCATAATATATCATGTTGACATAGCGGAATAACATCATGAAATTACATCACATCATCGATGTATTAATCCTCAAATAAATTAAACAAAAATGAGTTATTATCATAAACTAAAAAACATAATGACTGAAAGTTATCCCGACAGACAATATTACTCCAAGAAGCAATGTCTCCTACGTATACAAGGGGCATGGCATGCTTTGTCCAATTAATCAGAGGCAATCAAGTCAAGATTCGAAGAATCTCTCAAATGCCAAACAATCAAAGGCATACACCTCAAGTGGGTTTCAAACTATTTGTCCAAACAATCTGGGGCAATCAAGTCAAAATTCCAAGAATATCTCAAGGATGCCAATCAGGGGCATGCATCCAAGAAGATCTGAAGCTACTTCCCAACCAGCACGGAACGTGGTCTTGGGTCTATGATTACTAGGGGCATGTCTCCTAAAGTGCACATCTTATAAAGGCCTCGCAAGGCGAATCTTTCCAAAGTTCCTGCTAACTGGGGGCAAATCTATACAAGTCCAGTTTGACATTTTAAGTGACGTGTCCTAAATCAAGTACTAGTTACTGGGGGCAACTTTCACCCATGTCTCCCCACAAAGCCGGGTTCACAAGATCATATCCCCACAGAGTAATCATTAAGAAGATATCTTCAAACGCTCCCGATAGAGACATGGCTGCCCAACAGAGTTTACATCTTCAACACTGTCGCTCTCCTCCAACATGATTTATCAATATCTTTATCACCAATCAGGGAACATCAAGTCACTGATCATCTCCAAGCAGAAATCATAAATTCCCAGCTGAGCATCTTCAAGACAAGATCAGACAGTACAATTACAAGGACATAAAGATCTACTTTCTTAATCAAAGACAACATAAATCATATTCACATATCATATGTCATAAACATGTTCATACACTGCATACATTACAATGAACTCATACATAACATGCAAAAGCTCTCATTTATTTTGAGGGATTCATTACATAACCCATGCATCATGACATTGCATAAAGATTAACCTTACCTTTTTCAGAATACAGGTACCGACAAATGAACGAAATCTCCAACTTTCCAAGATCTAATTCAGCTACTACGAATGGTACTGACACGATCAATGCTCGAAGATCTAATTCATTTATCACGAACGGTAATGACACGATCACTTTCAAAGTCTAATTCAGCCACTACGAACAGTACTGACACGACAAAAGATCTAATTCGGTTACTACGAACGGTACTGACACGGTCAACTCTCAGAGATCTAATTCTATCATCACGAACGGTGTAGACACGGTCACTGACCTTCTCAGTCTAATTCAGCTACTACGAACGGTACTGACACGACAGAAGATCTAATTCAGATACTACGAACGGTACTGACACGATCAAATTTCAGAGGTCTAAGTCTATCATCACGAACGGTGTGGACACGATCACTGGCCTTCCCAGTCTAATTCAGTCACTACGAACGGTGCTGACACGACAAGAGAATCTAATTTTATCATCACAAACGATGAAGACACGATTATCTCTTCAGATCTAATTCTATCATCACAAATGGTGTAGACACGATCATCTTTCCAAGATCTAATTCAAGTATCACGAACGATACTGACACGATCAATTCCCAAGGATCTAATTCATCTACCACGAACGGTAATGACACGGTCAACGCGCAAACAACATCTTCTCAAAATTCAACTACCAGATGGCATCCACAAGCCCATCTCCGACAAAAGTCCCTACTTCAAATAGGGCAAATTTCTTGGTATTCTTATGTTCAATCATCTTCTACCTTCAGATACCGACTGGCATGCAGACCACTCTACATCCTCAGGTTTAAGATAATTGAACAGGGGCAGCTGTCATACCCCAAAATTTGCCCATGCTATTTACCATACAAAGCTCCAAAACACAGTCTCCCACACAGAAGCTCTAAACTAGGGTTTGACTAATTCAAGGGAAAGTCATTGAATCAATGGCTCAAGGTGGTTCCATAAGGTCACTAACATCCCAAAGCATCTCCATATAAAGTTTCAAGTCAAACAGAGCAAATTTAGTCCCTCAAATCCTGATTAGGTCAACAGTCGATCCCCAAGGGCAAAATAGTCATTTCAAGTCCAAATACAGTCAAAGTTCAAGATACTTGGTCAACAACATCCTCATAACCCTAAAATCATCATTTGATCAAGGATTGATCATGATGATGCAAGGAAAGATCAGAAAAGTCAAAAGGCAAAAGTTACTATTTTGGGCATGAACTGAAAAAGTCAACCAAACTTTGAAAATTCGCCAAATATTCATACTTCATCAGAAAAATTCCCACCAAAGCTCATGTTGAAGGGAATTCATTCCTCTATCCAATTGTCCAAGAATTAGAGCCCACAGGTCAATGGTTTAAGAATTATGGCCTCATACATTATAGGTCCTTTTCAAAAGTCAACAAAAAGACATTTTTTTCAAAAGCTCATAAAATGAGAATGAAAAATGATTTTGATATAGGACCAAAGACATTGGATAAAGGACTCTCTAAGGTTTCCAAAATGTCCTAGAACACCTCCATACCTCAAAAATTGAGGGAGATACACCTTGTCAAAGTTGGACTATCTTTTGAGAAAAGATGTGAAGAGAAAAGGTTAAAAATCCAAAATTCTCCAAATGGGCCTATGATCTCTTCACCCAATCTTCACTACAAGCCCATGCACGCCCCAAAGATCATGCTTTCACATTTTATACATATTTTTTTTAATTATTTTGTGATATTAATCATTTAAAATCATAATTTAATTATGAAAAATAAAAAATATGGTAAGATTTGATTTTAGGCCAAAGAATATATCAGATTTCATCCCCTAATGATACTAATTTCGGTTATGATGCTTGGAGCCCAAGAAAATCAAATTTTGGAAAGATTAGAATGCATATCTCAATCAAATTTCTTAAAATGCAATCTAAAGATTCAAAGGAGATTTGATTGAGTTTTCTTGCCCTAAACCTTCACATATATATGTACAAACTATTCAGACTCTGAGGGGACAAGGTTTGCAGCCACAAGAATCCAAAATCCGAGCTCAAAATTCATCAAAAAATTCAAGATCGAATTCTGAGTTTCAGAGCACTTCAAGAATTTCTTTTGGTTCAGAGACGTTCCCAAGGCACCTCTAAAGCTTTCTCAATCAAATCCAAGGCCAGGAGCATCGAAAATCACTCTCTATTTCTCACGGTTTGTCTAAACTAAAATTGAATCGATTACATTTATTCATGCATCTTCATTCAATTTTAATTGCATATTTGTGTTCTATTATGTGTGATGATCGATTCTGGATAGTTATACGCGTTATTATGTTGTTATGATCGATATGCCATACTAGGGTTTTCGAAGCTTTTTTAGGGCTTTTAGATACAGGTGTTTTTTGGCCAAATTGATGTCATAAACAGGTTCGCGAGAATCATACGAACACAATGAGACTCTCGCGACAAATTTCTTTGCATGTTTGGGCCTGTTCGTTATTTTCGCAGGTGTAGAAAGTTTGCTCTTTTACAGCTTCTCTGCAAAAAGCGGTGTAAAAAGCTGGATACAGGTTTTAGGTGAAGAAGACGACGAGGTGTCGTCGTCTAATTGGTCCGTTCGAATCCTCTTTTGGCGCGCATTTATTTTGGTTCAGAGGGATCCTGTGTATACGAGCCCACGCGCATGGAACATGTGCCTCTCATCGCTGCCGTCTGATCCAGCCATCTCTCTCTCCAACGATCCAGATCTGCAGACGCACCATAGGCATTCAGACCTGCGCCCCATTGAATCAAAAGTTGAGTTTTTTATAATTTTTTTTACTTTTTATTACACAGCCACTTTTATGTTATTTATATATATATATATCATTAAAATTTATTTTCTTTTCTCTATAATAATAACTATTTATTTTCTTTTATTCTAAAAACTCTTTTTGTAATAATATTATTTATTTATTTATTTATTTAAATATTTATAATATACATATTTATTCTAATTACATACTTATTTTCTTATTTAAATTGTATTATTTATTTAAATGTTCAAAATTCATATATATTATTTAATTCACAAAAATTCCTAAAAAATATATTTCACACTCGATTTTATTTTTATCACGATTAAATTAATTAGGTCGCGAGACCAATAATTAATTAAATTGTTAATATTTTCTTATTTAATTCGAACCCTGATCAGGGTTTACAAAGATCATGCCCTACACTGAATACATTTTATTTTTTGCCTTTTCAGGGTTATTTTTCAAACACCTTCCGACTACGCGCCTGATCCAAAATACGAAGTTAAGTACTCTATTTAATTTAATTTAAATACTATTTGGTTTATTTTTAGAATTAGGGTTTGTTCCGCCTTCATTTTTCTCTGCCTTGTTTCTTTTCAGGGTTAACCTTAAAGGCGCCCTATTAACCATATCAGATCAAATGCAAAAAGCTAAGTACCTTTCATTTATTTGCTCATTTTAATTTATTGTCTCAACCTTCTTATTTTAGGGTTAGAGATGTTCGCCTCCGAATTAGTCATACACTCACCCTATTTTTATTTTGTTTGCCTTTTCAGGATTCGAAGATTGCCAAAGCTACGAATGTTTGGTAACCCTAAACCCTGACTTTAATATTTTTCTGTTTTATTATTACTTGTATCAAACCCTATTAAGGGATCCGCTGGTTACAAATCCCCTCACCTCCGCTGGTTTCATTTTCCCCCTTCCCTTTATTGCTTTATATACTGCGTGGTTAGTAATTTAGGGAGTGCAACTCGTTAATTGAATTAGAATAACTAATTAAAAGATAAATATCTGAATTGAATCACGTGATTGGTGCACACACGCACGCTTTTTGAGGTAACCCTCTCTGTTGCCTGTTGCCTGTTGCCTTGTTGCCTGTTGCCTTTGTGTTTTTGCAGAATAAGCCACGTCCCCCGAATTCGAGGATACCTCAGCCATGTTGCCTCGATAAAAAGGTCACGACCCTAATGATGCTGCCTTCGATACACAAATGACCTCGACCCTCGGATGTTGCCTACGGAAAAAGGCTGAGGTATCTTCTGGCTGCCTACGAAATGGCTTATTCTGGTCCTTGCCTTAGACTACCTGCCCTTCTATGGCATGGGACAGTCTCATGGCAAAGGATGCTTCGACGACCCTTCAACCTCCAAACGAAAGGCTTCCTGCCCTCTTATGGCAAGGATAGACCCTTTCATTCTGAAAGGCAAAAAGAGACCTATCATCTGAGTTTAAGGTAATTGCCCCTAATTGCCTTGCAATGCTCAAACCTTTTTATTATATTCTTTCTCATAATTTTTCAAAAGGGCAACGCTTATTCACAAGCTAAAGTCCCTATCTTTTTCGTCTACTTTTTCTGAAAACGAGCAAGCAAAGCAATTAAGAGCCCATGGAAAACCATGGATGCAAAGGGTGCCTTACACCTTCCCTTTGCATAAATTACCCCCCGAACTTAGATTTCTTAAAAGGTTTTTTTTCTGTTTCTTTTTGCCTTTCCGAATATTGTTTGGATAAAATAAAAGTCGGTGGCGACTCTTGCTTACCGCGACATTTCGATCGATAAAAAGTCAGTTCACCGTATTACAGAACTGGCGACTCTGCTGGGGATAAATTTCGATAAAAGAGGGGTTACCTTAAAAGTTTAGGATTCACCTTAAATGTTTTCTATTGTTTGCTTTGTTTGCTTTAATTTTGCAGGGCTGTTTTGGGTATTCTGTTGTGTGAAAGATCCTAACCCGGATCTGAGTACCTTAGGTATATGGCATGAGATCAAGGAGACTGCACAGCGTATACTGATGTGGTTGATCTGATGGCCATCGTTAGTGTGACACATTGGTTTGTCCTGGTGTTCCTTGGGATCCGACCTGAGGAAATGCTTGGCTGCCGCGTGGTGTCATCAAGCACTAATTCGCCCTTAGAACCTTAGTCGAACTTGACTTTGGCCTTTTAGAAAGTAGCGAGATGGCTGGCTTTGGTTCCGACTGAAGTCGGTTGATACTCGAAGCTACACTCATATGGACTGGACTTTCAGGACCTTTTCGGTTGGCGATTCGATTGCCGAACTGAGATAAGCGCCTTCGAGAAAGGTCAATGATATGAGCTCCCTAGAACCCGATCTTTATATAGGACAGGTTTGAACCGACTAAACTTCAGGGGGAGGGTACGCACCTCTGGACTACATGCAAGCCTAACCTTAAGGCAAAATTGTGTGACTTGTTTGTGTTTGTTATTTACTTGACATCATGACATCATAAACATCATAAGCATCATAACATCATGACTAACCATTCGAGGACCAAGGAATTCATCTTTGTTCTGTTTTGTAGGTCATGGAGACTAGAAACACCATTCGAGTTAACTTTGTGAAGATACCTTCCGAACTGAAAGAATTGGTATTAGAGATTCCTGGAGGTTCCCGATTCTCTGAAAGACATGGTCTCTTGCCCAGTTTAGTTACTTCAGGTTTTGACGAAGAAATGATGAGTGTACTATTTCAATTCTTCGATCCCGAGCATCATTGTTTTACTTTCCCGGACTATCAGTTGGTACCTACTATGGAAGAGTTTGCTGACATACTTGGACTCCCCATCCGAGATCAGATTCCGTTCACTGGTTTGGAAGAAACTCCAAAATTGGAAGTCATCGCTCCTGCTCTACATCTTAAAAAGTCTGATATTGAGGGCCATTGGGAAACCAGAAGTGGAGTCAAGGGGTTCCTCGCTAAGTTCTTACTTGGGAAAGCTCGCATGTTTCTGAAGTCCATGAGTTATCAAGCCTTCGAAGACATATTAGCATTACTCATCTATGGTTTGGTATTGTTCCCTAATCCTGATCAGTTCATTGATGTGCACGCCATAAAGATATTTCTGACACGCAATCCAGTTCCTACCTTGCTTGGAGATATCCTACACTCTCTTCACACTCGTACTATGAAGAAGCGAGGGACTCTTATGTGTTGCATACCTTTGTTATCTAAGTGGTTTATTTCGCACTTGCCTCGCTCAGTAATGAGGAACGACCAAAGGTTGAAATGGCACAAGAGAATAATGTCACTTTCACATTCTGATATCCGTTGGCTGTCTTTATCCAAGGAAAGTTTCACCATGATCGACCGTTGTGGACAATATCCTAATGTGCCTTTGCTTGGCATACGAGGGGGTATCACTTATAATCCTTGCTTGGCTTTACGACAATTTGGTTACGCTCGAAGAGATGGTCCTCACCATATGCTTATACAAGGGATTGTGTTTGATTATGAAGATGATACTCAGAATCACCGCCGGAAGTTCATACGAGCTTGGGATATGGTAAATAGAGTTGATAACAAAAGCTTGGGACAAAGAAACTCCATTCCTTTGGGGCCTTACCTTAGATGGGTACGCACTCGTGCTCAACGTCTCATCATGCCTTATCCGTATGTCTTACCTGTGATAGTGGAGCCTGATTGCGAGGAAAGAGTTCCTCAAGTTATTACTCATCCAGACATGCCAACTGACATCGAAGAATTAAAGAGATCCTGGATTCAACTAAAGGAAGAAAGAGACACTTTCGAAGCTCAGTTTCGTGACAAAGAAAAGAAAGTGTTAGAACTCACCAGATTACTTCAAGCAGAGCAAGGCATCAACAACTTCATTGGTTCAAAAAGGAAGCGTCCATGGGAGACTTGAAGACTTTATCTTTTCTAAGTTTTATTTTATTTTCTAGTTTTATACTTTCCTTATTGTAAAAGACAACAATAAAACAATTTACAATTCCTTTTTCTTTATTATTATTAATAAAGTTTCTTTTTGTTTTGTTTTAAACAAATTTGAATTCTAAAGGTCCTCGAAACATTGCATATGCATAATCATATCATTCATAAACATCGCATCGCAGGTTTCATAAAATCAAATGCCTCATCTTTGTGCTGTTTATTTCAGTAACAAAGATGAATCTCGAACAATCTGTGAAGAATCTCCAAACTCAGAACAACCAATTCCAAGAAATGATCTTTAATTTGGCCAAGGGGCAAGAAGAACTAAAGGCACTTCTGATCAAGAAAGAGAAGGATCAACATAGGCAACAAGACGGTCAAGATAATCAGAGATCCAAGCCTAAGCGGTCATTTACTCCATTACATATGCCGCTGTCTCAAGCTCTGCAACGACTGCTCAATCAGAACTTGATAACTCTATTGCCTCCATATTCACTTCCTACTAACCCCGCTCCTGGGTATAAGTATCATGCGAGATGTGCTTACCATTCAAATAGTCCTGGTCATGATACAGAGGATTGTGGACCGTTGAAACACAAGATCCAAGACCTCATTGATGACAAGACCATTGACTTCCACTCACCTGAGGAACCTCACATGGCTAATGCTGGGTACAATCGGAAAGGTCGCAATGAACCCAACCAATCTGTGGGGACAGTTCTGATCACTACACCAGTTCCACAACAAAGACGCAAGGTAGTTGCACCTAAGCGTCAATTCACAAAGATCAACATGACTCTGGCCGAAGCATTGCAACAATTGCTGAAGAAAGGGCTAATTACTTTAAGGGATCCTCCTGTGAAGCCCAACACTTCCGCTCCTAGCTATAAACCCAATGCGAGGTGCGCGTATCACTCCAATAGCCCTGGGCATGATACGAATGATTGTTGGCCATTAAAGAACAAGATCCAAGATATGATCGATGCTAGTGAAATTGAATTCCCTCATCCCAAGACTCCTATAGTGATCACTGCTCCCATGCACAATCACGACAAGACTGATTAATGTCAGAGTGGATGAACTTTAAATCATTAGCTTTACTTTCATTTGCAATTTCTATCTGTTTGTTTAAACATTCGACTTATGATAGACATTATTTGTTTTAATAATAATCATTAGTGCACTGCATATGTTTGTCTTGAATAAATTATTTCGTTATCACTCATTTTAAATTATGTCTTTACTCTGCATATGTTTTGTGATACTCAACTCCTGCTAAGCCGTAAGCCTTTTAAGGGAGGATGACGAAAACGATACCGCAACCTCATACAGTATGCTTTTGAGCTGACTATGCTGACGATGTACAGGCATTGTTTCAATTCCTAAACAGTGGAGATATAAGGATGTTAATCCCTCGTCAACCCCTTTAAACCTAAGAAGTAGAAGTTTCTTTCTTGTACTAATTAAAACCCTTGATCATAACTTGGGGCAGGGTAGTTCTCAGTTAATTTGGTTGTGCATTCTAGTTTAAGAGAATCATTCAGCACACCTTTCAACAAAGGTTTCAATCACAAACGGTCATCCGCACACATCAAAGAAGTGTTGGAGATGTCAATCAAAAGACAATGATGGTTCGTCAATCATCAAACAAGACAGTCAATATCTTCAAAAGAAAAAATGAAAAATATATATACAAAGAAAAGCCTGCTAAGTCAAAAATCAAAAGACGACTTAGGCAAAATCAAGGCATCCCGCTAACTGTAATCTCAGAAATAAACAGTTCAGGCAAAAGTTAGGGATATCAAAAAGATGAAAAAAGAGAAGTCAATATACAACACAATGTTGTGACTACCAAAGGAAGAAGCGACTGCCATCTCAAAAGCTTTCCTTGCTTGTGAACCATCATCATTATCAAAGGTGCAAATCCAAAAGTCTCTTGGAACCTGAATGCATAAGTTGAATTAACTGAGCTTAGGATCGAAGATCATCACGAAGAGGGGTGGGTACAATCAAATTTTGAGCCTTTATCCTTCGTTTCTTAAACCGTGAACCAAGCCACGTTACAACCCTTAAAAGTCCTAACTGAAGCATGGTTAGTTCGAAAGCATACTGTCACAAAAAAGGTATCCTGACTCCTTAAGGTTTACCACAAATGCTGAGTTGACACTTCGTTTTTTACAAACATCACGTTTTTATGAACATCATGCTTTTACATATCCAGTTTTAATGTTTTTCAACAAACTCAAGACAGACATATGCATTGCATCTCATGAATTCATTATTAAGCATATTCTGCTACATAATTTCAAATGTTAGCATCAGAAAGAACTTGCACAGGGTACAACTAATGACTGAAAGTTATCCCGACAGACAATATTACTCCAAGAAGCAATGTCTCCTACGTATACAAGGGGCATGGCATGCTTTGTCCAATTAATCAGAGGCAATCAAGTCAAGATTCGAAGAATCTCTCAAATGCCAAACAATCAAAGGCATACACCTCAAGTGGGTTTCAAACTATTTGTCCAAACAATCTGGGGCAATCAAGTCAAAATTCCAAGAATATCTCAAGGATGCCAATCAGGGGCATGCATCCAAGAAGATCTGAAGCTACTTCCCAACCAGCACGGAACGTGGTCTTGGGTCTATGATTACTAGGGGCATGTCTCCTAAAGTGCACATCTTATAAAGGCCTCGCAAGGCGAATCTTTCCAAAGTTCCTGCTAACTGGGGGCAAATCTATACAAGTCCAGTTTGACATTTTAAGTGACGTGTCCTAAATCAAGTACTAGTTACTGGGGGCAACTTTCACCCATGTCTCCCCACAAAGCCGGGTTCACAAGATCATATCCCCACAGAGTAATCATTAAGAAGATATCTTCAAACGCTCCCGATAGAGACATGGCTGCCCAACAGAGTTTACATCTTCAACACTGTCGCTCTCCTCCAACATGATTTATCAATATCTTTATCACCAATCAGGGAACATCAAGTCACTGATCATCTCCAAGCAGAAATCATAAATTCCCAGCTGAGCATCTTCAAGACAAGATCAGACAGTACAATTACAAGGACATAAAGATCTACTTTCTTAATCAAAGACAACATAAATCATATTCACATATCATATGTCATAAACATGTTCATACACTGCATACATTACAATGAACTCATACATAACATGCAAAAGCTCTCATTTATTTTGAGGGATTCATTACATAACCCATGCATCATGACATTGCATAAAGATTAACCTTACCTTTTTCAGAATACAGGTACCGACAAATGAACGAAATCTCCAACTTTCCAAGATCTAATTCAGCTACTACGAATGGTACTGACACGATCAATGCTCGAAGATCTAATTCATTTATCACGAACGGTAATGACACGATCACTTTCAAAGTCTAATTCAGCCACTACGAACAGTACTGACACGACAAAAGATCTAATTCGGTTACTACGAACGGTACTGACACGGTCAACTCTCAGAGATCTAATTCTATCATCACGAACGGTGTAGACACGGTCACTGACCTTCTCAGTCTAATTCAGCTACTACGAACGGTACTGACACGACAGAAGATCTAATTCAGATACTACGAACGGTACTGACACGATCAAATTTCAGAGGTCTAAGTCTATCATCACGAACGGTGTGGACACGATCACTGGCCTTCCCAGTCTAATTCAGTCACTACGAACGGTGCTGACACGACAAGAGAATCTAATTTTATCATCACAAACGATGAAGACACGATTATCTCTTCAGATCTAATTCTATCATCACAAATGGTGTAGACACGATCATCTTTCCAAGATCTAATTCAAGTATCACGAACGATACTGACACGATCAATTCCCAAGGATCTAATTCATCTACCACGAACGGTAATGACACGGTCAACGCGCAAACAACATCTTCTCAAAATTCAACTACCAGATGGCATCCACAAGCCCATCTCCGACAAAAGTCCCTACTTCAAATAGGGCAAATTTCTTGGTATTCTTATGTTCAATCATCTTCTACCTTCAGATACCGACTGGCATGCAGACCACTCTACATCCTCAGGTTTAAGATAATTGAACAGGGGCAGCTGTCATACCCCAAAATTTGCCCATGCTATTTACCATACAAAGCTCCAAAACACAGTCTCCCACACAGAAGCTCTAAACTAGGGTTTGACTAATTCAAGGGAAAGTCATTGAATCAATGGCTCAAGGTGGTTCCATAAGGTCACTAACATCCCAAAGCATCTCCATATAAAGTTTCAAGTCAAACAGAGCAAATTTAGTCCCTCAAATCCTGATTAGGTCAACAGTCGATCCCCAAGGGCAAAATAGTCATTTCAAGTCCAAATACAGTCAAAGTTCAAGATACTTGGTCAACAACATCCTCATAACCCTAAAATCATCATTTGATCAAGGATTGATCATGATGATGCAAGGAAAGATCAGAAAAGTCAAAAGGCAAAAGTTACTATTTTGGGCATGAACTGAAAAAGTCAACCAAACTTTGAAAATTCGCCAAATATTCATACTTCATCAGAAAAATTCCCACCAAAGCTCATGTTGAAGGGAATTCATTCCTCTATCCAATTGTCCAAGAATTAGAGCCCACAGGTCAATGGTTTAAGAATTATGGCCTCATACATTATAGGTCCTTTTCAAAAGTCAACAAAAAGACATTTTTTTCAAAAGCTCATAAAATGAGAATGAAAAATGATTTTGATATAGGACCAAAGACATTGGATAAAGGACTCTCTAAGGTTTCCAAAATGTCCTAGAACACCTCCATACCTCAAAAATTGAGGGAGATACACCTTGTCAAAGTTGGACTATCTTTTGAGAAAAGATGTGAAGAGAAAAGGTTAAAAATCCAAAATTCTCCAAATGGGCCTATGATCTCTTCACCCAATCTTCACTACAAGCCCATGCACGCCCCAAAGATCATGCTTTCACATTTTATACATATTTTTTTTAATTATTTTGTGATATTAATCATTTAAAATCATAATTTAATTATGAAAAATAAAAAATATGGTAAGATTTGATTTTAGGCCAAAGAATATATCAGATTTCATCCCCTAATGATACTAATTTCGGTTATGATGCTTGGAGCCCAAGAAAATCAAATTTTGGAAAGATTAGAATGCATATCTCAATCAAATTTCTTAAAATGCAATCTAAAGATTCAAAGGAGATTTGATTGAGTTTTCTTGCCCTAAACCTTCACATATATATGTACAAACTATTCAGACTCTGAGGGGACAAGGTTTGCAGCCACAAGAATCCAAAATCCGAGCTCAAAATTCATCAAAAAATTCAAGATCGAATTCTGAGTTTCAGAGCACTTCAAGAATTTCTTTTGGTTCAGAGACGTTCCCAAGGCACCTCTAAAGCTTTCTCAATCAAATCCAAGGCCAGGAGCATCGAAAATCACTCTCTATTTCTCACGGTTTGTCTAAACTAAAATTGAATCGATTACATTTATTCATGCATCTTCATTCAATTTTAATTGCATATTTGTGTTCTATTATGTGTGATGATCGATTCTGGATAGTTATACGCGTTATTATGTTGTTATGATCGATATGCCATACTAGGGTTTTCGAAGCTTTTTTAGGGCTTTTAGATACAGGTGTTTTTTGGCCAAATTGATGTCATAAACAGGTTCGCGAGAATCATACGAACACAATGAGACTCTCGCGACAAATTTCTTTGCATGTTTGGGCCTGTTCGTTATTTTCGCAGGTGTAGAAAGTTTGCTCTTTTACAGCTTCTCTGCAAAAAGCGGTGTAAAAAGCTGGATACAGGTTTTAGGTGAAGAAGACGACGAGGTGTCGTCGTCTAATTGGTCCGTTCGAATCCTCTTTTGGCGCGCATTTATTTTGGTTCAGAGGGATCCTGTGTATACGAGCCCACGCGCATGGAACATGTGCCTCTCATCGCTGCCGTCTGATCCAGCCATCTCTCTCTCCAACGATCCAGATCTGCAGACGCACCATAGGCATTCAGACCTGCGCCCCATTGAATCAAAAGTTGAGTTTTTTATAATTTTTTTTACTTTTTATTACACAGCCACTTTTATGTTATTTATATATATATATATATATATCATTAAAATTTATTTTCTTTTCTCTATAATAATAACTATTTATTTTCTTTTATTCTAAAAACTCTTTTTGTAATAATATTATTTATTTATTTATTTATTTAAATATTTATAATATACATATTTATTCTAATTACATATTTATTTTCTTATTTAAATTGTATTATTTATTTAAATGTTCAAAATTCATATATATTATTTAATTCACAAAAATTCCTAAAAAATATATTTCACACTCGATTTTATTTTTATCACGATTAAATTAATTAGGTCGCGAGACCAATAATTAATTAAATTGTTAATATTTTCTTATTTAATTCGAACCCTGATCAGGGTTTACAAAGATCATGCCCTACACTGAATACATTTTATTTTTTGCCTTTTCAGGGTTATTTTTCAAACACCTTCCGACTACGCGCCTGATCCAAAATACGAAGTTAAGTACTCTATTTAATTTAATTTAAATACTATTTGGTTTATTTTTAGAATTAGGGTTTGTTCCGCCTTCATTTTTCTCTGCCTTGTTTCTTTTCAGGGTTAACCTTAAAGGCGCCCTATTAACCATATCAGATCAAATGCAAAAAGCTAAGTACCTTTCATTTATTTGCTCATTTTAATTTATTGTCTCAACCTTCTTATTTTAGGGTTAGAGATGTTCGCCTCCGAATTAGTCATACACTCACCCTATTTTTATTTTGTTTGCCTTTTCAGGATTCGAAGATTGCCAAAGCTACGAATGTTTGGTAACCCTAAACCCTGACTTTAATATTTTTCTGTTTTATTATTACTTGTATCAAACCCTATTAAGGGATCCGCTGGTTACAAATCCCCTCTCCTCCGCTAGTTTCATTTTCCCCCTTCCCTTTATTGCTTTATATACTGCGTGGTTAGTAATTTAGGGAGTGCAACTCGTTAATTGAATTAGAATAACTAATTAAAAGATAAATATCTGAATTGAATCACGTGATTGGTGCACACACGCACGCTTTTTGAGGTAACCCTCTCTGTTGCCTGTTGCCTGTTGCCTTGTTGCCTGTTGCCTTTGTGTTTTTGCAGAATAAGCCACGTCCCCCGAATTCGAGGATACCTCAGCCATGTTGCCTCGATAAAAAGGTCACGACCCTAATGATGCTGCCTTCGATACACAAATGACCTCGACCCTCGGATGTTGCCTACGGAAAAAGGCTGAGGTATCTTCTGGCTGCCTACGAAATGGCTTATTCTGGTCCTTGCCTTAGACTACCTGCCCTTCTATGGCATGGGACAGTCTCATGGCAAAGGATGCTTCGACGACCCTTCAACCTCCAAACGAAAGGCTTCCTGCCCTCTTATGGCAAGGATAGACCCTTTCATTCTGAAAGGCAAAAAGAGACCTATCATCTGAGTTTAAGGTAATTGCCCCTAATTGCCTTGCAATGCTCAAACCTTTTTATTATATTCTTTCTCATAATTTTTCAAAAGGGCAACGCTTATTCACAAGCTAAAGTCCCTATCTTTTTCGTCTACTTTTTCTGAAAACGAGCAAGCAAAGCAATTAAGAGCCCATGGAAAACCATGGATGCAAAGGGTGCCTTACACCTTCCCTTTGCATAAATTACCCCCCGAACTTAGATTTCTTAAAAGGTTTTTTTTCTGTTTCTTTTTGCCTTTCCGAATATTGTTTGGATAAAATAAAAGTCGGTGGCGACTCTTGCTTACCGCGACATTTCGATCGATAAAAAGTCAGTTCACCGTATTACAATCATCTATACTCATTTCATCATCATCATCATCATCATCATCATCATTATTAAGCATGTTCATATATACATTAACATCATTCATCACAAATCAATCATCATTACCATCATTACAAAACATACATGTATTACACTAATCATCATCATCATCAAAAGTAAGAATATACATGTATTCACATCTTCCAAAACAAGTCAATCATCATTGTACAATTCTTACAATCATCACATAATCATGTTTTCAACACGTCTTATATTGTCACATCTCATCACATATGTCAACAATATATCATCCATCAAACGAACAAAGTATTCACATCATACTCATATCATCACATGAAATATATCATGAGTTCCATTACACAATCAAACAAAATCATCATACGAATCATGTTTAAAACATAGCATGTATTGTCATATCTCATCGTATATATGTACAATACATCATTCATCAAGCAATAAATTCATAATTCAAAAATAATTGAAAGCTACACCTCATTTTATCATTTAAACTCATAGGTTATCTCATAAGGTTCATCATACTCGAAACGGCACTAAAAACGGAGTTACGGATCAAAAGTTACGCATCATTGAACTTTCGAAGAAAATCACAAAACAGAATTTTTACACACATAACCCATACGCGTATGGCACCTCCCATACGCGTATCACCCAAACCCATACGCGTATCAGTCATCCCATACGCAAATCAGCAGAACTAAATTTACACTGAAAATTCCCATACGAGTATCAACAGACCCATACGCGTATGGCCTCATCCCATACGCGTATGCCAGAATTCCATACGCAAAACACCAGTATTTCTCCAAAAATATGCAATTTCGCACCAGTCTGTTTTCTACTCGTTTTCACTCATAACAGGCTACGATTTTAGGTTTAAAACACCATCTTTTCACACATTAACATATGGTATTCATCCAATTTCATCAATCTATTATCCTATGTCAGTTTTACACATTAAAACCTAACTTTCTATACAATTATTGGAAACCCATAATTCAGATTCAGTGTTCATGGAAGAACACAGCAACACAACAACACAACAACTGATACAATACCCACAACACAAACATCAATTAACATACAATTCTATATAGAATTCACAGAGGTATTCATCAATTATTCACTTCTATTAAAATTATCCCAAAACCTGACCCTGACATATGATCAAATTGACCCAAACAATATCCCTAATCATGCCCTATCATTCATAACACGATAAGAGATGATAATTGGAAGAGTCCCCCCTTACCTTAGCCAAATTCTTGATCTTTGGTCCTCTTCCTCTTTGGTTCCTCTTTACGTTCCTCAGCTCTTCTCTTCCACTTCTCATTTTCCACGTTCTGACTCTTCTTCCTTATTTCCTTTATTTTATGAAACCATAAAATAATTAGTAATGGGCTTACTCACTTAGCACCCTCATACTACTAATCTCACCATCCGGCCCAATGGCCCTTTATCCATAATTCTCCAATAATTCAACAAAATACCAAATAATTCTAAATAATAATTTAATTTCCGATTAAATTAAAATTAGAAAATATGGGGTGTTACAACTCTCCCCCACTGAAAGTGTTTTCGTCCTCGAAAACATACTTCCAGTGAAAAGTTCCAGATAGGAGTCCTTCGTCTATCTTTCTAGCTCCTAAGTAACATTCCCATCAGTCGATCATCAAAATCCATATGATGTTACCAACAGAAAACATGTTTCATACATTCAAATCCCAGTGCTTGCGTCGCATTTGACCATCCAAAAGTATATCACTCGTTATATCTCCAAAAGGTTAACTACGATAGAACATTGAGGTACAACCTATATAATACGCTCAACAACTGAGTAATACAATTACACAATCCATAGTACGATCACACTGATCAACACTGCAGTAATGCATACCATCTACCGAACTTACCATGCTTAAACACACTTTTCCATCTGAGTGATAAGGTAATACTTACACTTTTCACCAACCGCTTCCTTCAAGAAACTCAATACTCATATTCTCATACTATTGAATTCCAATTATCTGACTCCTCTTAAGTCACACCAGCAATTATCCAACACGTTACATTCCGCTTTTTCCGCACTACTCTGATTACTCATCACAATCATCTATACCAAATAGATTTCTGAGTTTCACCTGATTCCGACTCTCTTTACTCATTCGTCCAAGAATCATTCTTCATCATTCATGGTACCAATTTACCATTCAGTAATACTTACTCGCACTCAAAAACAAATTCCTGAGTTACTACATCTATTAAACATTCCGGCCATTGGAACGAGTGCACACAAGTAATTATAATCACGCTCATCAGCCTCAATACGCCATTTCTTACAAAACAACTCAAATTGAGTTTCGCTCTTTTCTAAGAATTAAATAAATTGTTCCCCTCATAGAGTATAATTCCTCATTATATCTGGAATCTACAATAACCCCTTAACAACAACACAAAATTATTACAACGTGATATAGCATCAACTCTTCGTTTTAATTTCGGCCGAATACATACTCGTTAACTACGTACAACCGTAATAACATATTCATCATCTCGGCAATTATTCAAAAGAGTTATAATTCTTCGACACGACATCCTTACATCCACTGGATTCTAAATCCAACATATAGATCAATACATAATCTCTATGTAGGCTTCCGACATATTAATTCCTTACTTCCCGCGAGTAGTACTCATAACACTACTCCACATCACACTTTCGTTGCGCGACTCTGATTACCCGTCTTAAGTCATCATCCACCATGTTGCACTCTTTCATATTCACTTCTTCATAAGTTCACACAACATAGTGAGTGATTATTCCAACGGCTTAGTATTCATCACATCTTATACCATTAAGGTAACAAAACAAGCTCATCTCATCTATATGATTCCACCTACTACCAACAAGAGATTTAGGGTGATCAAGTCCTAAATTTGTCAATATTAGTTGAAAATCATATTTTAGCATAAACTGTCGTTACTGTTAACAATAGTGAATAGGTAGAAACATAGAGAAGAAAGACACTTTCAATAAGGGTTTCAATAGAATGAATAAAAGTTGGAGAATTAGGGTTACACCAGAGTATAAATAATGTATCGTGGGAAATACCAAACTACCCTTACAAACATATAATAAAACAATATAATAATAATAATATTAATAATATCTAACTGTAATACGGTGAACTGACTTTTTATCGATCGAAATGTCGCGGTTAAGCATGATTCGCCACCGACTTTTATTTTATCCAAACAAATTCAGAAAGGCAAAAAGAAACAGAAAAAAACCTTTTAAAGAAATCTAAGTTCGGGGGGTAATTTATGCAAAGGGAAGGTGTAAGGCATCCTTTGCATCCATGGTTTTCCATGGGCTCTTAATTGCTTTGCTTGCTCGTTTTCAGAAAATGTAGATGAAAGAGGAAAAAATGGACTTTAGCTCGTAAATGAGCGTAGCCAGTTTTTGAAGAATTTTGAGAAAGAATATAGAAAATAGAGCATGGCAAGGCAATTAGGGGCAATTACCTTAAACTCAGATGATAGGTCTCTTTTTAGCCTTTCAGAATGAAAGGGTCAATCCTTGCCATAAGAGGGCAGGAAGCCTTTCGTTTGGAGGTAGAAGGGTCGTCGAGTTATCGTTCGCCCAAAGACTGACCCATGCCATAGAGAGGCAGGTAGTCTAAGAGGAAAGATCAGAATAGCCTTTGTTTGTAGGCAACCAGAAGATACCTCAGCCTTATTCGTGGGCAACTTCCGAGGGTCGAGGTCATGTTAGTGTATCGAAGGCAGCATCATTTTAGGGTCTCATGACCTTTTATCGAGGCAACATGGCTGAGGTATCCTCGTATTCGAGGGACTGGCTATTCTGCACAAAATACAAGGCAACAAGGCAACAGGCAACAGGCAACAAGCAACAGGCAACAGGCAACAGGCAACAGAGAGGGTTACCCAAAAGCGTGCGTGTGTGCACCAATCACGTGATTATATTCAATTATATTATCTTGTAAATTAGTGAGGCTAATTCAATTTAATGGTTGTCACTCCCTATTTTACTAACCACACATTTAAATAATATAATCAAACAGATATGGGGAGGGAAATTGTAACCAGCGGATCCCTTAATAGGGTTTGACACAAGTAATAATTAAACAGAAAAATAAAAGGTTAGGGTTTAGGGTTACCAAACTCGTGGCTTTGGCAATTTGACAAACCCTGGAAAAGGCAAACAAAATAGAGTGAGTGCATTTATCGGTTCGAAGGCGAACACAGTCAACCCTAAAAATAAGGATATAATGTATTTAAAATAAAATAAACAAAAGTACTTAGCTTGATTTGATCTGATATGGTTAGCGGGAAGCCTCGGGGTTAACCCTGAAAAGGCAAAGGCAGAAGAAAAATGAAGGCGGGGCAAACCCTAGATTTAAAGGAAACCAAATAGACTTTAAGAAAAAGAATAAATAAGGTACTTAGCTTCGAGTCTTGATCGGGCGCGTTGTCGGAGTGAACCATGTTGGTAACCCTGAAAAGACATAGAAAACAGAAGTATTTTAGTGTATGGCGTGGTCTTCGTAAACCCTGATTAGGGTACGAATTAAATAAGAAAATAAAAAGGATTTAATTAATTATTGGTCTCGCGACCTAATTAATCTAATCGGGAAGAGAAAATAAAATCGAGCACACCGGTATTTTTTAGGAATTTTTTTAGAGTTAAAATGAAATAAACATGAATTTTTCAAGTAATTAAATAATTAAATATAATTTGAATAAGAAAATAAATAAATATAATACAAATAAATATATAATAAATATTAAATATATAAATAAATAATTAAGAAAATAAAATTATTATAAATAAATAAAACATAATAATAAGTGATAATCAAATAAATAAAGAAATAAGTATATATGAAATTAATAAATAAAATAAATATTTTTATTATTTTTTATGAAAAAGGAAATTAAAAACAATTTTGTGAAAAAGAAATATCTAAAAAATGTTCTAAAAACAAACAATATATATAAATAAGATAAAAAAACATAATATTATATATAATAAAAAAATAAAAAGAAAATTGAGAAACTCAGCTTAAGATCCCGTGTGGACCACCCTGGATGGACCTTGGTATGCCTTCAGCTTGGTGGGCGTTGAATGTAATCTTGATATGATCCAAGGGACGTGATGCGAGGGCGTACCATATAACTGATGAGGATGCGCGCGCTTGATTTGTAACTGAGAATTGTCAAAGAAAAATACAGGAAAATAAACGCCCCTACGGGGGATCGAACAGACGCCATTGCAATTCAAGGTCTTGAGACCTTCTTTTCTTCCACCGCGCCACTTTTATCTTGCTGTCAAGTAAACGTCACAAAAGCAATATGAACAAACTAAAAACGTGGAATTTAAATGAAACGTGTGCAGCCCCTATCTTCTTCTTCGTTTTGATTTTTGCTACGGCCTAGACTCCATTCAGCAGCGATTTTCACAATAGATAAGTCCTGCAAGTCTCATACAAAATATATAAACAGAATATATCGCAAAATTAACCCAATTCCAATAAACCTCACCCCCTGAGCGCAGAACTGTAATCAATTTGGATTAATTCTATCTCTAAGTCACAACCCCCAATTCAAGGTTTTATGAACCCTAACCATGGTGAACGACCTTTCCTGCATTTAAACTCGAAACAAACAATCCAGAAACATTGCCCAGATTCTCATGAGCGCAAATATGTATTCAAAACAAATTTATGATGCACATATGAACACTATGGAAGATTAAAACGGAAGTGCAAACCGTAACCGTGGTGACGATGATAATTGTTGCCTCCTCCTTCTATGATGAACGTATTTGCTTCAGGATGCGCCGGAGAAGAGGTTTGGATCCTCAGGAGAGCTTGAATCGTCCTCCTAAATCCTCTGCTGGTCCACTTGGTGCCTACGGTTTTCTTGAGGTCTCCTAGCGTTTCCGGCACTAATCCTCTTTTTTTTTTTTCTGCGATTGGGCACGTTCAATATATATACTAGGAGTAGAATTAGGTTATCATTTGTGAGGTGAATCTTTGAGAATTATCATGGAAAGATTTGATATGTTAATTTTTGAACAAGATTTGTTGGAGAATATGCTTCACACGGTTTTGCAGCTTATTTGGATATCAAATATAACTTGAATCTAAGCCCATGAATATTAATTTTATTTTAATTAAAATTGAACTAAATTGAATTAATCCAACAATAAATAAAATAAAATAAATGACAACAAAGCATGCAAATGGGCTTTAGAATTCTTTGGCAATATTAGGAATATGTTTTAATCAAAGAAACATAGGCCTATTTGAAGAATTTCCAAGTTTAGTCCATATTTTCTTCATGCATTTTCTTCAATTTTTTTTTATTAAATTGATTTTTTTAATGAATCAAAAATTCATATAAAATCAAATAATAATCAACAATTTGTGGCATTGGATATGGACCCTATTGGTAACTTGTGGAATAAGATTAAAAAAATATTGGGCCCCCCTTGAGGCATATGGGAGTTTATGAGGTCACTTGAATTGTCAGAACTCGATTTTCTCTGAAGAAATCAAAACCCTAGTTTTAGAGCCTTGTGTAGGAGAATGTGTCTTGGAGCTTTGCATCTTGATTTGAATTGGAATAGGAAAAAATTTATGGGCAAATTTTGGGGTATGACACTAACATCTCCCCTCAAACTCAAGATGCATTAGTAGGAAGCATCGAGAGTTTGCCAATCAAAAAACGAAAACGTTTAATGGAATGCGTCTTCGTAAACAAATCTGCAATCTGTAAAGCGGATGAGACAAACGGTAGAGTGATTGTCCCATGCTGAAGATGATGGCGAGTGAAGTGACAATCAATTTCAATGTGTTTGGTACGTTCATGAAAGACTGAGTTGTGGGCAATTTGAGTGGCACTCTTGTTATCACAATACATGGGAGTTGGTTCCGAAAGAATGACACCCATATCGGAAAGTAACCAACGCAACCAAACTATTTCAGTAGTGGTGGATGCCATAGCACGATACTCCGCTTCTGTAGAAGAGCGAGAGACAATGTCTTGTTTCTTACTCTTCCAAGAAATAAGAGAGTCTCCAAGAAAGATACAAAACCCTGTGGTAGATTTACGATCTGTGGGGTCTCCAGCCCAATCAGCATCAGAATAAGCACGTATTTCCAATGAGGACGATGAGGAAAAGAGAAGGCTCTGAAATTGGGTTCCCCGAAGATAACGACATATGCGAAGGACGGCTGCCCAATGCACTGTAGTAGGAGAGACAACAAACTGACTAACAACGTGAACAGCATAAGCAATATCTGGTCTAGTAATCGTAAGGTACACCAGGCTGCCAACAAAAGTGCGATATAAGGTGGGATCTGGTAGAGAAACACCATCAGATGGAGCATATTTCACATTCAACTCAAGGGGGATATCTGCTACTCTAGTATCAGAAAGGCGGGCTTGTTCAAGAATGTTGGCAATATACTTGGACTGAGAGAGAAGATAGCCTCTAGGAGAGTAAGCAACTTCAATGCCCAAAAAATATCTAAGAGTGCCTAAGTCCTTCATCTCAAACTCTCTGGCTAACTGTAATTTCAAATCATTAATTCCATTTGTATCATCCCCTGTAATAATCATATCATCAACATATAATGAGAGTAAAATACGACCATGATAAGTGGTCTTGACAAACAAAGCAGAATCATGATTACTAGATTGAAATCCAATAGATGTAATCACAGTGGTAAACTTCTCAAACCAAGCTCGTGGAGCTTGTTTAAGGCCATATAATGCTTTCTTCAACTTACAAACTTCGCCTTGATTATGAGAAACACCTTGTGGAGGTACCATATAAACTTCCTCTTGAAGATCACCATTTAGAAATGCATTTTTAACATCCATTTGAGAAATATGCCATTGACGAACAGATGCAACTGCTATAAGAGTGCGAATAGTAGTCATCTTAGCAACAGGAGCGAAAGTTTCTTCATAATCCATACCATATTGTTGAGAGAATCCCTTAGCAACAAGGCGTGCTTTATAGCGCTCAACTGACCCATCAGACTTAGTTTTGATCTTGTATATCCAGCGAGACCCAATAGCACGTTTTCCAAGAGGAAGAGGTACTAATTCCCAAGTATTTGTTTTATGCAAAGCAGAAAGTTCTTCTGTCATAGCCTGCTGCCAAAGAGGGTCAAGAATAGCCTCTTTATACGAAGAAGGCTCAGACAAACTGTGGATAGAGGTTAGAAAAGAAGCAAAAGAAGTTGAGTAAGTAGAATAGACAAAATCAGGCAATTGAGTAGACTTACGGTCACGAGAGGGATAACGAGGAGGCGGAGGATCAACAATTGCAGGAGGTTCTTGGGCAACCGTGGGGACAAGAGGGAAATCTATATCTGGAGTAGTTGTAGTATCAGTCCTGCAATTCTCAAGATTACAATCACTAGAACCATTATCATTATAACTAAAAGGATCAATATGGGTGAGTTTTGAACCGCTAGTAATATGAGAATCAGAAGAAAGAGAGTAAAAGGGAATGTGTTCAAGGAAAACCACATGACGAGAAACATACAATTTCTTTGCATCAGGATCATAACAGCGATAACCCTTTTGACCATCACCATAACCAATAAAAACACATATAGCAGAACGAGAAGACAACTTACTACGTTCTACTTGTGGGCAAAGAACAAAACAAGTAGAGCCAAACACTTTTAAAGAGGAATAATCAGGGATAGAGTTATACAATCTTTCAAAGGGAGGCAAACCTGATGTGATGGACGATGGGATTCTATTAATAACATGAACAGCAGTAAGAACTGCTTCACCCCAAAATTCACTAGGAACAGAAGCTGACAACAAAAGGGAACGAGCGGTCTCAATAATGTGACGGTGTTTCCTTTCAGCAACTCCATTTTGTTGAGGAGTATCAGTACAAGATGTTTGATGAATTGTACCATCAAAAGCAAGCAATTCAGAGAATTTATTAGAGGTATATTCACCACCTAAATCACAACGGAAGCACTTTATAACAACATTATGTTGAGTTTTAACCATAGCACGAAACATACAGTAAATGTCAAAAAATTCAGAACGATTTTTCATAAGATAAACCCAACAATAACGAGTATAGTCATCAATAAACGAAACGTAATATCTAGATCCACCCTTAGTAAGAACAGGTGATGGACCCCATACATCAGAGTGAACTAAATCAAATGGTGCATATGAAATGGAAATACTTTTACTAAATGGTAATGCTGAAAATTTAGCAAGTTTACACCCACAACAGTCTGAAATATCAGTGGTTTGTAACTTTCCTAAAGCTCCAGTAGAAGCCAAATACTTTAATCTAGAAGCAGAGACATGTCCAAGACGGTAATGCCATAAATAAAAACTAGAAGACGAAGAATTCAAATGAAAAGAGGATAATAAATCAGTTGTGGAGCTAGAGGTTGAAGCTGCAGTATCTGGGACTCTCAACTCATCCAAAACATAAAGTCCCCCTTGTCTACGGCCTGTCCCAATCAGCCTCCCGGAATGAGGATCCTGCACACAACAAGAAGTGGAAGAAAACATAACTGAGTAACCTGAATCACATAATTGACTAACAGAAGCAAGACTCAAAGTGAGATTAGGAATATAGTAAACGTCAGAAAATGAAAAATTGGGTGTCGAGACAGAACCAATGCCTGCTAATGGCATATGAGTGCCATCAGCAGTCATAACTGACATAGATGGTGCATTATTCACAGACAAAAATGATTTAGCATCATATGACATATGATGTGATGCTCCAGAGTCTAGAATCCACGTGGAAGGAGATATACCTGACAAACAAGAAGAGTTCAAACCTTTAATAGAGGAGGCAGACATGGCACGTGACTGAGTGGTAAGAAGCTTTTGGAGTTGCTCTGCAATATCAGATATTTGAGAGGTAGTCTCAGATGGGTATACATGATCAGAACCAGAACCAATGGTAGTAGGAGCAGCAGCAGCAACATTGGATGATGGACTCCTGGAAGTTTTCCTATTTCCTTTCAACAGTCTGGGTCATTGTGCTTTCCAATGACCTTTCTCCTTGCAAAAGGCACATTCATCAATACCAAGTCCAACCCTACCTTGAGATTTTCCTTTGTGGAATGGAGCAGCAAAAACAGACGGAGGTGTGGAGAGAACTCCTTTATTGGGAATCAAATTTGAGTGGGACTTGAGTCTAGTTTCTTCTGCCAATAATTCATTGAAAACTGAATCAACACTAGGAAGAGGACTACGATGCAGAATTCCCCCACGAATACCCTCAAAATCATCCCTAAGTGCCATTAGAAATTGAACCAAACGTTGTTCTTCTCTTTGATCTGTGTACGCTTTGACAAATTTCAAATCATTTGATTCCATAAGAGCTAACTGATCCCACAGACTACTCATCGCTGAATAAAATTCCTGAATGGTCATGTTATTTTGTTTGAGAGCTCTAATATCACTCTCCAACTGATACCGTTTTGCAAAATTAGATTGAGCATACAAACGTTTCAAATGATCCCACACCTCCTTAGCAGTATCATATTTTGCTAGTTGCACACCTATTGACTGAGAAACAGAATTATTGATCCAAGTAAGGATCTTCGAATTACTAACATCCCATGTTTCCAACTCTTTTGCATATTTTGCTTCATCCTTTTTATCAGTAGGTTTAACCGCGGTTCCATCAACATAACTCCACATTCTTTTTCCTTTCAAAAAATTTCTCATTACATAACTCCAATAAGGATAATTTTCTCCGAAGAGTTGAACACTAACCGATTGAAGGGAGTCATCTTTATCATTACTCATTGTAATCAATTATAAGGCAGCCAGAATACCACAATTAAACAAAGTATAATTTAAAATTGACAAAAAAAAATTAAATTAATTTGTCAATGTATTAATTCAATACTAAGAATGATGCAAATCAACTTATATTCGGACCCTGTGCGGAACGCAACAACTGGCAGTGGCATACACGAATTCAATAATACCTTGCATGATTTCTTGAATATGATGAAATACCTTTCTATTTTGACCACTAGCAAAAATATCTATCCTGCAATCATATAATATTTTTCAATGCAAATACCCTGTAGATATTCAATTAGTTACCATGAACAAGTGTCGACTGAGATTCCAGGAAATTTGTTCCAAACCGTAAAATTATGCAACCACTTACGGAAGTTTCCAAAATCAAACCAAGCTCTTTGATACCATGTTAACAATAGTGAATAGGTAGAAACATAGAGAAGAAAGACACTTTCAATAAGGGTTTCAATAGAATGAATAAAAGTTGGAGAATTAGGGTTACACCAGAGTATAAATAATGTATCGTGGGAAATACCAAACTACCCTTACAAACATATAATAAAACAATATAATAATAATAATAATATTAATAATATCTAACAGTTACTACATAATAGTGTCCATTTCCGAGTTTGCACCCAACTCATTAACATCGTCATAGTTCAATAATTCACTACGGTGTCCTTCTTCTATAATATTCTGTCGAAGCTCAAAACATCAGGAGCACAAATCCAATCACTCAACCTCATTATACTATTCTCGTCGATTCTGAATTCACCGCCTCTACCTTGGTAATTCAAAGTCAACCTATCGATCAACTCAACATCATCTTCCTGACCTTCTCTAATCTTGTCAAGAATACCACTAGTCATCTCCTAGCATGCCCAATCTAACAATATTAGGAGTGCCTTCGCATACCAACTCAAGTCTCAAAATTGTCCAATTAAATCCAACCCATTCACCATTAACACCAACATTTTTAAAGACTTCCTACGCAACATAATAGCACAACATTTTCCTTATTAGGATGGTAATTCAAACCAAACTCATAATCCAAAAAAAATATACTCTAATCATCTCTGCCGCCTCATATTAGGCCCTTTCTGATCACAGAGGTACTCCAACTCTTATGATCACTAAACACTTCGAATCTTGAACCATACAATCAACCTGCAAGACCAAGACAACATTCATAACTCGTGGTTTTAATTCAAATTCCATAACATCCTTCACGTCCAAATATCATTCCACTCGGAATCTCAACAAAGTCTTTCTTACATCAACATATGTTAGAAATTCTCTACAATGCTTCTTTTATACCTGTCGTTACTTTGTCATCACAAATACGATTCCAAGAGTTCTAAAGTTTATTCCATCTTTACTACTAATTCACTTCTCACTAAAATCCATCGGTACTCAAGTCATCTTCATTACCGAATACCTCATCAACTTATTCATCGACAACATATTCTACTCAACTTCGTTTCAAACAATCCGACAATAGGCATTCTTATTCAACAAGTTTCACGCTTCCATAACCGACTTCAGCACCTCTCCTCATAGGGTCACCCTACTGTATTTATAACTCTCCCATAGAGTATAACATAATCCCTCCTCTTCGTAGGTTCAAACGGCACATTAATCCGACACTCGAAACTCAAGATATGAATTTTCCAACGTCATCCAAAATGCAACATCGACATCATGCAGCAACGCTCTATACGGTATTCCCAAAACTCTTCAAATGGTATATTCAATTCTTAAAATTACTCCTCAACAAACCTTCTAATTATTCCTTCGATCCATTCAACACTGACACTGACATCCCGTGCAGTACCAATAAACGAGTCTAGTTATAAGAACAAGAGTAACCGTAACTTCACCACTTTCCAACGTCATCCTGTCACAATTAAATATGTTACAGCTGCTGCAACTATTTTTATAACAAAGTTCATCTTGTTAGCTTTCCGATGCTTCAAACGGAACTCAATTCGGATGTCCAGAACTCCAGTTATGAATTTTCGAAGTTCCGCAGCTATTCAGCAATTTTCCTGCGTTTTGCTTACGGAAATCTCACTCCAAAACTCATTCTTCTCAACTCAATCACATTCCAAACAGCCCCTTATCATATCTCTTCACTTCCAAACATTCTTATGATTTGAGCAACACATCCTATCGCCGAAGTGCGATTTCTGGAACATTACGACAGCAATCCTCTTTGCAAACTTGCAGCTGAATCTCTTCCGAGACGTAAAGCTACTCAACTGACATCTTCGCAGTACACCAGTAGAGCTGACACATCGCAACTTTCCAATTTCCTTCTCTTACAATAACTGTCAATTACCTCTAATCATCTTCCTTCAAGATGTTCCAACTCAATTCCCAATGAAGTCTTAATTCCCAGTCACCTTCAATTCGGGAAACAACAAACTCCAACAACGCTCGCACTGTTGCCAACAACAGCCTACTGAATCAATCTTCTTACAACTGAAACATAACCGAGAAGCCAAGCTTCTCCCCACTTGTTTCAATCCAACACCGCAACAAACAAACAAGTACTGACAGTGATACACTCACATGTCGTGCACCAAGGGATAAAACTCCGACAGTATTCAACTGTCGTGCAACTCAACTGACTCGACAATTGGCCGGACGGACCGACCTGCTCTGATACCACTATTGTAACACCCTACTAAACCCCACGACAATTAATTACATAAATCAGAGTAACATGCACAAGAGTGTCACAATTCATAAATAAAATAAACAACATCGGTCATATGTCATGCATTCACTAAGGAACATTTCATTATAACTCATACTTCATAATATATCATGTTGACACAGCGGAATAACATCATCAAATTACATCACATCATCGATGTATTAATCCTCAAATAAATTAAACAAAAATGAGTTATTATCATAAACTCAAAAACAGCGTTTTCCCCCAGTGTTACACCTATCAGAGCATGACCCGACGCTAAACAACATATCGACTCATGAGCTAATCCTCACCGAGTCGGAGCCGCTATCCTCAATCTGAAAAATATAGTGTAAGGGTGAGTCTCATTCGCAATTAACGAATATTATTGCATTATAAATAATAGTACATCAATAGTTATATTATTCACCCAACTCATCTATATCCAGATTATCCATCACTACACAAACACACAACACCAAAACATAACAAGGAAATACATTCAGTCATGTTATCAAATTCATGCATATGAATGCAACTGACTCTATGCATGTGGTACCGAACATCACCAGTGGAAATCATCCACCGACCGATCTATCATCATCCAGATACGGCCCTGCCAGCACAAATTCCACACAATGGGAATTCTTCCCTTCACTGAATCCTCTCATCATCTAGGATTCAGCCCTCATCAATGTTTATGAATGCATGCAAATATATATATAACATACTTTCATCATCACCATTCTATGAGTAGCATCATCTATACTCATTTCATCATCATCATCATCATCATTATTAAGCATGTTCATATATACATTAACATCATTCATCACAAATCAATCATCATTACAATCATTACAGAACATACATGTATTACACTAATCATCATCATCAAAAGTAAGAATATACATGTATTCACATCTTCCAAAACAAGTCAATCATCATTGTACAATTCTTACAATCATCACATAATCATGTTTTCAACACGTCTTATATTGTCACATCTCATCACATATGTCAACAATATATCATCCATCAAACGAACAAAGTATTCACATCACACTCATATCATCACATGAAATATATCATGAGTTCCATTACACAATCAAACAAAATCATCATACGAATCATGTTTAAAACATAGCATGTATTGTCATATCTCATCGTATATATGTACAATACATCATTCATCAAGCAATAAATTCATAATTCAAAATTAATTGAAAGCTACACCTCATTTTATCATTTAAACTCATAGGTTATCTCATAAGGTTCATCATACTCGAAACGGCACTAAAAACGGAGTTACGGATCAAAAGTTACGCATCATTGAACTTTCGAAGAAAATCACAAAACAGAATTTTTACACACAGAACCCATACGCGTATGGCACCTCCCATACGCGTATCACCCAAACCCATACGCGTATCAGTCATCCCATACGCAAATCAGCAGAACTAAATTTACACTGAAAATTCCCATACGAGTATCAACAGACCCATACGCGTATGGCCTCATCCCATACGCGTATGCCAGAATTCCATACGCAAAACACCAGTATTTCTCCAAAAATATGCAATTTCGCACCAGTCTGTTTTCTACTCGTTTTCACTCATAACAGGCTACGATTTTAGGTTTAAAACACCATCTTTTCACACATTAACATATGGTATTCATCCAATTTCATCAATCTATTATCCTATGTCAGTTTTACACATTAAAACCTAACTTTCTATACAATTATTGGAAACCCATAATTCAGATTCAGTGTTCATGGAAGAACACAACAACACAACAACACAACAACTGATACAATACCCACAACACAAACATCAATTAACATACAATTCTATATAGAATTCACAGAGGTATTCATCAATTATTCACTTCTATTAAAATTATCCCAAAACCTGACCCTGACATATGATCAAATTGACCCAAACAATATCCCTAATCATGCCCTATCATTCATAACACGATAAGAGATGATAATTGGAAGAGTCCCCCCTTACCTTAGCCAAATTCTTGATCTTTGGTCCTCTTCCTCTTTGGTTCCTCTTTACGTTCCTCAGCTCTTCTCTTCCACTTCTCATTTTCCACGTTCTGACTCTTCTTCCTTATTTCCTTTATTTTATGAAACCATAAAATAATTAGTAATTGGCTTACTCACTTAGCACCCCCATACTACTAATCTCACCATCCGGCCCAATGGCCCTTAATCCATAATTCTCCAATAATTCAACAAAATACCAAATAATTCTAAATAATAATTTAATTTCCGATTAAATTAAAATTAGAAAATATGGGGTGTTACACTGAGTCCCCACGCATCCGAGACTTTTGCGAAGTTTTCTACAACTTTCGTGTTTGACTCAGAAATCAATTCCATGAAGAAGGTTGTCGAATTAGTAAATTACTGGAGCGTTCGCAGTGAAAAATGGTGTTGAATGTAGGTTTTCAGGCCTTAGAAAATTCATATCTCATGATCCGCTTGTTGGATTCGCTCGAAATTTTAACTGCAGCTTCGTGTTATTATTCTCGAGATTTCTTATGTTCGGGTCGTCGACCAATTATGCACAGAAAAGGGCCAGCATTTTGAAGAACATCATGATTTTTCAGTGAAAAGTGTGTTTTCGGGTATGTCGCGACAAGTTTGAAAATTCATAACTTCTTCAATTTTTATCGTATAAAGTTCGGCGGAATTCTCTTGGAAATTTCTTTCGCTTCGATTCATCGTCACATATGCTTGTTCAAATTTCGAGCCGAAGATGGAGTTTTATCGAGTTCTTTGAGCAGTACTCACAAAATTCTGCACAGTCGCGTCAGATGAATTGGCGTTTCTCATCATTCAAACGCGCGTAATTTCTTCATCGCTTATCGGATTGAGACGATTCTCACGGCTACGAGTCACAAATTTAGTCATATTCGAGTTGACGTTGGTCCCGTTTTCGAATTTCGCACCGAGCCATATTTCCTCGAAAACAAGCCAAAAAGAGATAATTAAGGGCGTTTTGGATATTTCACCACTCACACTATATAAGTCATTTTCCCTCTTTATTTCTCATAACCTTAATTCACCAAAATTCTAAAAAACACTTTCTCTCGATTCTCTCTCAATTTTCTTGGATCAAAACCACAAAAACTTCATCAATCTTCATCAATTCAAGATCAAATCTCAAGAACAAATGAAGATCAAAGCAAGAATGAAGATCATCCTTCCTCATTGATCATCAAATTTTCGGATCTCTCTCTTCCCCTAGGATCTCGCGCCACTCTCCCTCTCTACATATCTTGGATTTTTTTCGTGTTCGTGTCGTGTTCGCGTTCGTGTTCATCCGATCTCATTCTCTTCGTTTGATCCGGTAAATTCACTATAAACTTTGCTAGATCATTGATTTTGTTGTTTAATTCGACATTGATCATGATGATTTTTGATTGCGGATGATGAATCTATGATAATTGATGATGATAATTGCTTGTTGATTAGATGATTCGTGTTGATCTTGATTATTTGATTGAATTCGAGATTTACCGGTGAATTGTTGTTGATGATACATGCATGTTGCTTATTGATCCTAGAAATTGCATGCTAAGTGTTTGATAATTTGAGTGTGTGAAGTGTATGTGCTTAATTTTGAGTTTTAGCATGAGATAATGAGTTTTTGATTGATGATACATGACTATTGTGCTTAATTGAACAAATTTGAGTTTCGGTGATGAGTTAATCTTGATGTTGTGTTCATAATGCCTATGCTCTAGTTCTTGCGTGATAAGTGTTTGTTGAAATGCTTGATTGAGATATTTGAGTGAGAATTCATGGAGCCTTATTGCTATTGATCCTTATTTGTCGTTACTTGTTGATAATGATCAAGTCCGAAATCGGTGGAAATATCTCTTTATCGCTTGCACCATACTTGTTCATGTTCTGTTAGCATATCGCGTGCCGACTCGTCGCTATTGTTTACATTTGCCAAAGCATGAAATGTTTGTTAACAAGGAGTTTAAATTGTTCACTCATTGATATATGAAGTCATGGTTAATCGTGAATGCTTGATCTTGCTTTCGATGCTCATAATTGCTAATTCATGCTCATGTTGCGACACTAACGCGTCGATTATTTGTGTATCATTCGATGTTAATTTTCATGCATGAATTGGATCCTACATGTTGCACAATGTGAATGCTCTTGGATTTTAAAATTGCATGTTGTGTTGTTGTTCATTTGGTGGTCGTTTGTGGCGGATCGCATTTTGGTTGCTTTCGTGAGAGTGCTGTTTTTTGGCTGTTTATGCTGAGGGGGTTTGCGCAGGCCGACCCTGTAGGTCGACGCATGGGCCTTGTAGGTCGACGCATATACTTTCTTGCCTGTCTCGGGTTTTCTCAAGCCGACCCTCAGGTCGACTCATGCCCTGTTCAGGTCGACGCATGACTTCTTTAGGTCGACGCAGAGCTGTGTTTTTGCTTGTTTTACTTCCTAACTTCAATCTTTCATATCTTTTTACTCGTAACTCCGATTTGCATGTTCTTTATATCATTGGAAAGCTTGTGAAACTTGCTATCTCATGAGATGATTAGTATTGATTGGTTGTAGGTTATTCATGTTTGTTTTCCCTTTTACATTTGTTGTCCATTTCATGTTTGTGTTAATCGTTCATTTTCTCTTAGCTTATAATGCAATAACGCAATTCCGATTGCGGTGTTTGTTATCTCTAACTTGTGTGCTAGTGTGCAAGGCATTTGGAAAGTCACCGAGCGACGCTTACCTCATTTGTGTTCCGCTTTAGTTGTGGGACACAATCTCATTCCCTCATTTCGTGCTCTAATCTTAGAGTCACGTCTCTTTTACTTTATACCTGTTTGTTTGGATTACTTGTTCCTCTTGCAGGTGTATTGTAATTTTGCTCGACGCACGTGTCGACGCGTAATTTATTTTCACGACGTCGACCCTCCTTTTCTTATGTGGCTAATCGGTGTGCTGACTATTTGATGTTGCCTTTGCTAGCTCGCTTGCGGGATCTCTGGTTTTCTTTCTTATTTTGCTGCAGTTTACGGATCATAGTCCGTTTGGTATTGATCTCGTTTCATTTTACCTTTTTCCTCGCATTTTATCGCTTTCTTTCATCCTTTAACATGAGAAGTAGGGTAGGCATTCATCTGGCCAAGTCCTCGAAAGAGGCTCTGTTTTTGTTGGTGTGTTTATATTTGTGCTTTGCGGCAGGGAGTCAAGGTGTAATAAGACCTTTAAAGGCACTCCGTTAAGTCCTCATGGAAGGCATGCGGAAAGGGTTAGAAATCAACCCCCGCCCAGTCTCATCGAGTCCGTTCAGTAAGCACACGCTACGCGTTGCTTGCTTCCGAAATAGCACAAGATCCTGTTATCGAGTATGTCAGGTAAAAGGTCCATGCAATCGGACCCCCGCATTTCCTATAGCTCACTTTGACCGATGTTGATGCTCGGTGTACGCACGCACCGTTTTCCTTTTAGATCTGTGACGGCTTGGTTGCTGAGAGGGATTCGCTCCTCTTGTCTATTGCTGTTAGCTGAAGATTTCGTTTTGCAAATATGATCCTTCGAAGGGTGAAGACTCGAAGGAGGATGGTTCCGGATGACCGTCTTTGAAGATAAAATGGCTCCTGATGGCCATGTTTCGAGGATGAAGAGTTTCTAAGTCATAACGGAGATAGTGAATGCTGAAGCTAGTAGGAGTGTATATCTTCGAGACTTAGACAAATTTTACGAAATATGTTAAGTACTGATGCTTAGTGTATTTCCGTGGTATTTTAATGTTAAGTTATATTGCCACGCGTCGAAGGAAGATTCAGGCGGGAGGATTTGAAATTCGAAGAAGTTTTCATAACTGTCCAGAGACAGATGGCTTTCCGAGGATTCTCATGAGAAACGTGGCATTAGATTAGCGTAGGACCGTTAAGGTCGAAACTAGTATAAATAAGGGTTCTAATGTTAGGATTCGGGGTGTTCATTTTGTACAAATCACTCACATATTACTCAAGTATCAAGTGTTAAAGAGAAAGAGTTCGCTGAGAAATGTACGTATGACACCACCATTTTAATACATGTGTATTTTCCCTTTATTTTCAAGTATCTTTCAATATTATTGCATTTCGTTTACTTCTTGCCATTTACGTTTTTTTGTACTCATTATTTTCATGTCATTTATCTTTGAAGTATTTAACATTTCCGCACTTTAAGATTTTTGCACTTTTACAGTTTCATCTCATATTTTATCTTGACTTACCTTTCGCTGAAGTTATACTCACGTGTATAACGAAGTGATTGCTAATTTTGTTTGTTTCGTTCGAAGTAATTCTTATTGACAAGATGAATCATAGATATGGTTCGAATGACCATCAATAACAATCTTTTTGACTATGTCCTAGGATCAATCTAGTCGATCCTGCGAGTAACCAAATCATATTTATTATAGTTTGGAAGACTAGCGGTTGTTTACCGGAAATAACCGTAAACAATGGCCCGATCACTTTTCGCGAGGTCTAATGCTTGGTTGACTCGGGTGATCCGCTCCCCTTGGCTATGGCGGGACCGCTTTTCTACTACTTGGCCTGCGCCAGTAGGTGTTTGTTTTACGAGCGGAGCTCGTTTGTGTGATATTCTTGTTTGCATTTTGCTTTTTCCCCGTAGGTTGCTAGTTTAGTTTAGACTTGTACGCTTTGTATGACAACATAGGTAGCAAGCCTTCCCCCCCTTAGCTTAGGTTTTCCTCATGCATTCTTTAAAATACAAACCACACTCTTTTATTTTCTTTTCTTAAGAGCTTGTTATTTCCGCTCCATACCCAAGCGTAAGACTCCAAAGGTCGAGCAGCGGAGTGCGAATGTAACTCGTTCACCTAAAAAACACAAAACAAACAAAAATTAGTTAGCCGAACTACGGTACTTCTAATTACTCAAAAAAGATACGTAGGCAGCGGGGTAGGGCCTGTGCGAGTACAACTCTTCCTTTTCCCTACATTTTGCATGCATTTTGATCCAGATTAGGCGTAGATTTGTTTCACACCCATAGTTTTAGATACAAGCGTGGATACCATCGAGTACGATGGACGCGAGGGGTGCTAATACCTTCCCCTCGCGTAACCGACTCCCTTACCCTGTTCTCTAATCGTGAGACCGTTGTTTTGTTTCGTGGTTTGCTGGCATCCCCTTCCTTTTCAGAATAAATATGTTAGTGGCGACTCTGTTGATTTTCGCGGTAGCGACACTCACATTCCAGTTGACATACTGAATCTTGCTGATGTTGAAAACATTATTGTGGCAGAGTATGTGGATCGCATATTCTCTCGAAAATATGATTTTGGAATTCTAGTTAAAATTATAAAAAAATAAAATTATAAAAAAACTTAAAAATGCAATAAATACACTAAACACACATCACACTAAAAAAGAAACACACAAAAAAAGAAACACACATAATTTAATTAGTACAATAGACTCGGCTCACAAACAATTTATTTAATTATGAAATATTCCGAACTTTTCCCATATGTGTTTGACTAGATCTGCTTGCAATTCGTGATGTACATTTGAATCACGCATCACAGATCTAGCACGCACGTGATTCGCAAATGCAGGTAGCACCTCGGTCGAGAATGACTCCGGTGTACTAGACTCACTTGCCTCAGGGTGTTAAAAGGGTTATTGTTGGGATCCATTTCACTACAAGGATGTTTAGAGCTACAAACAATGATTTTTTTAAGGCTAAATAGAAAAAAAATTGAGAGAAAAAAGTGAATTTTTTTTATGAGTCCAAATCAAATGAACCAAGTCTCTATTTATAGAGGAAAAAAAATAATGAATTTTGATAAAAATAAAAATAAATAAAAAATTTATTTACTATGAAATAATTAATTTTAAATGATTAAAAAAAAATAAAATCTAAATAATCACAACAACCAATAAAATTGTGTAAAGTGTTGCATGTGGCCCCACTTTTTTCTCATTCAACATGTTGAATCTTTTCAACACCAATTAATCCACATCACATTAAACACCTCATTCAACAAACCATTGTAGACATTCAACTATTGAATAATTTTTTCAACACCCCCATTGTAAATGGTCTAAATGAGACACCGAGAGCTTTTACTGATGTGATTTGTTTTGTCAACACTTGTCGGACATATCATTGTGGAAATATGGTGTAGGATCTAGAACTAGTTATTAATATTAGTCCAAACATGATTATTGCGTAGGGATCATTTTGTGGAATTCTCAAATCAATTAAAGGACAAAATTGTAAGGAATAAAGATTCAATGTTCTAGATTGCAACTTGCTGAAATATATGGCTTAAAATGAATAATATTATGTTTAATGAAAATATTTGTGCTGTAAATGATATTGTAACGAATATTAAAGAAACATTATTGATATGACATTTAATTGGAATTGAATCTAGTAGTTAAAGAATATTCAATGAATGGTGGAAGAATCTATTAGATTTTCTAAAATTTCGATGATATCATTGTAGTTAGGTTGGATACCCCTTCTACTCATTCAATTAATTTACTCATAAAATTTGTTTTGAAATATTCAATAAATTTATATTTTGAAATATTTTCCATTATATCTTATCTTATATTTGTTTTATTGATGAAAATAAAAACATGAAACGTATGAAATTTGATTATTCTCCATGGAAAAACAAGGCCCCCCTAATTTTTGACTATAGAAACCAAGAGTGTTTCCAGGCAAATGCAAGTTTTTGACTAGTTGGAGAAGATGATCTTGGATATTACCACCAAACATCTATATAAACAACAGTTTTCAACAATTCTTTAACCAACCTCGTACTAAAAGCCTAGGAATAATATCTTCTGTTTATCCATAAAAATGGGATATCTAATTGCTATAGCCATGTTGATTTTCACTATTATGATAATGACAAAGATTTGGAGAATATGTGTAGTTCTCTTTTGGAGGCCATATGCATTTACTAAGCACTTTCGAAAGCAAGGAGTCACGGGGCCACCATCTTACTCATGTGTTCATGGTTCTCTTCATGATATCAAAACAATGATGAAGGATGCAAGAAAAATGATTATGGATAAACACTCACATGATATTACTCAAAGGGTTCTTCCTCACTATCACATATGGTCCTCCTTATATGGTTATTCACTACTCTCTCTTCTATATTTAACTCTTAATAATCCCTATTCCATTTATCATTATTCTTAATTAGTTTTTAACTTTGCAGGAGAGAGATTTCTATATTGGTATGGAACAGAACCAAGGATTTGCATAACTGATGCAGAGCTGGTGAAGGAGATTTTATCCAATAAATTTGGTTTCTATGAAAAACGAAAAGTAAGGCCTTCAACAGTAAAAATGATAGGAAATGGGTTAGTTCTACTGAGAGGAGTGGATTGGGTTAAGCGCAGAAGAATACTCAATCCTGCTTTCTCCATTGATAAACTCAAGGTCTAAACTCTAAACTAACCCTTTAAATTTACTTTTTTTTCTGTCTATCACCATTTGTAATGTCAAAGGAATTTTTCATATTATAATTTGTTTTTTTAGGGTTGAGTTATATTACCGACTCTTCCAAAAACATATAGGTAAAATATGGTATTTTAGATTTATCCTTTTTAAACTCTATTTCAGAACCTTTAAATATGAATAATCTTCTCTTCATTAATCTAGGCCAATAAATGTGTGGTATATTGAGTTCTCACAATTTGTGGCTTTTTTAAGAAGATAAGGACGAAGTCTTTATCATCTTCAAAATAGATATCACAAAAAAAAAAAATTATAAATAACTTTTAGACCTTATTTAGTGTTAATTGACTATGGATGTCTTTTAATCAATCAAATAAGTATAATTTAATATTATTATATTTTTTAATTTAATTTTAAAATAAATTAAAATTTAAAATAATTTACTCTAAAAATATGATATATTTTATTAAAATTTAAATTTCAAAAATATGAACCATTTTCAAATTTAAAAAGAATCAATTCATTAAATTTAAAAATTATTTTTCAATTTTTAAAAAAATTTGAAGGACAATTTGAATTTTTTTAAAAACGTGAAAACCAAATTGAAATTCTTTAAATTTAACTTGAATAAAAATCATGTCCGCCTCATCAAGGCAGCGGATTGGAGGACGGCGGACTTCCCGTCTATCTTTTTTATTTATTTTTATTTCATTTTTTAAATAGATTGATACTCTTTTTTTACCTTTCAATTAAATTTTTTATTTATTTTTTAAAATAATTTTTGATAAAATATCTTTTTAAACAAATTTTATCGAAAAAAATATTGCATATATTTACAAATAAATGTATAAAATAAAACCATCAAGAATTTGAATTACTAGAATTAACTAAAATTGGCGGACTTAAGGCGAGACGAGCTTAACGAATAGGTGAGGCGGGTTTTAACGAACGATAGACTTTGACGGAACGAACTTAGGTGGACGGCGAATTTTGATGGGACGGACTTTAGTTGGCGGCGGGTCCAAAATCCCAACCCAATCTATCTTTTATAGCGGGTGCACGGAGCAGCTTGGAAGATCACCGCCCGTTTTATCACCCTTAATTTGAAATATGAATTCAATCATCAACTTATGAAAAATACTTTGATATTAATTACATAAATAATTAAATAAAAACAAATACCATTTGTGTTTATGTTTTTGCCTTAGCATATCTTAAATATTTATAAATTACAAATAATTATCAATAATATTTGCTCAGAGTTTTTTTTTTTTAATACTCAATGACAAATTTCACAGCATATAGATAAATATGACAGGTTATGATGAGTAGAATGGCAGCATGTACCATTTCCATGCTAGATGAATGGAAAAGGCAATTAGACATTAAAGCAAAGAACACATCATTGACGATTGAGATGAGTAAAGAATTTCGAGAACTAACATCTGATATAATAGCTCATACTTCCTTCGGTACAAGTTTTGCTCATGGAAAAGAAGCCTTTAATGCGCAAACACAACTTCAACACCTTATCGTAGCTTCAAGCTCTGATGTTTTCATTCCTGGCACTCAGTATATTCACTCTTCTCTCTTAACTCATTATTTATTTCTAGCAAACTAACTCAATGTAATAGATAAAGTTCACGTAGACCTAACCTACCTACGTGAATTTCACCTATATCGTGTGTTTAACTGCTAGTATTTTTTGTTGTTGTTGCATTGAACAGTATGTAATTTTAATGGTTTTTGGGTTTTCAATGCAGATATTTTCCTACTAAGTCAAATTTGGAGATATGGAAGCTTGATAGAAAAATGAAAAAATCACTACAATATATTATTGAAAGTAGGTTGAATTCTCAATCAGATTGCTCCTCTTATGGAGATGATCTATTAGGCATAATGATGGATACAAAAAATGATGGTCCTAATAAGCTGAACATGAATGAAATCATGGAAGAGTGCAAGACATTTTTCTTTGCTGGTCATGAAACCACCTCAAACTTACTTGTTTGGACTGTCTTTTTGTTGAGTTTGCATAAAGATTGGCAAGAAAAACTCAGACAAGAGGTCATGCAGATTTGCGGCATGGAAATTCCTGATCCTGATATGCTATCAAAGTTAAAAATGGTAACTTTACTCTAAAGTCTTCATTCTTAGTTTTTTTCTGGAATATTTATATAAAAAATTACTAATTTGATATATAAATTTTTTGAAGGTGAATATGGTGTTGTTGGAAGTATTAAGATTGTATTGTCCTGCAATAGAACTAGAAAGAATGGCTTCAAAAGATATGAAACTAGGAAATTTGATGATCCCAAGAGGAACATGCCTCATGATCCCAATTACAATGATTCATAGAAGTAAAGAATACTGGGGTGAAGATTCAAACAAGTTCAATCCAATGAGATTCATAAATGGAGTTTCTAAGGCTGCAAAACACCCAAATGCACTACTTGCATTTTCTGTTGGTCCAAGAAACTGCATTGGTCAGAATTTTGCTACGATGGAAGCTAAAACAGTGATGACTTTAATTCTTCAGAGGTTTTCTTGGTCTCTTTCTCCTGACTATCAACATGCACCTGTTAATAACCTTACTTTGCAGCCACAACATGGTCTTCCCATCATTCTAAAACCATTGCAGTTATAAGTTCTTTTCTTCTTCATTGTATGTCTAGCAAATGTTTCTACATCTAGATTGGATTTTATATATTGAGATGAATAGTACATTGTGATATTGCATCCTATATTATAGCTATATTCTCTTTGAATAAATTCCAACTTATAGCTATTGATTTATATCAAAATGATTATTGTATGTTTGTGATTTAAATATCTTGTATTGTTTGTTGAAATTTTTAGAAAATACTACTAGTGTTATCTTGTAAATATTATTTTGGGCCAACGTTTCTAATAATGCTTTAAGCCCAACTATATTTTGGAATAGTACAAAAGTTAACCCCCGAATTCTTTCCATACACACTAAAACACTTTGTAAGAGAGTCTCCCCCGTTTTGTCAAAATAGTATAGAAGCTAGTCTTCGTATTGATGGATGGGTGAGTCAACTATTGCTAACCCTTGGACACATTTTAAACTCATGATATTGTGTTTATTTTATAACTCAGTGAATATTATAGAAGTCAATTTCCGTAAAACCCTCAGGACAATAAGTTTCCCTCCTAGGTAGTAATTTTGTTATAAATAATTGTTATTCAATTAAACCAAACACTTGTGCAGTTCAATCAAAATATTATATATTAAGTCAAAATGAAAGTCAAACATTGTACACAAAATATAAACTAAAATACAAATTATCAAAATACAAAGAAAAAATTCAACTATTGCCTATATCTAGCCGTCGGTTTTCTTCTTTGCCTATTGTACTACAAGGCATGTTGGGAGAGAATATGGTATAGGAAAAAAAATTCCATAAGGGGGTGAATAAACCCTTTAAAAAATAACCTGAACCGATTTGCTAGAATTATAATATAAGAGGTTTTAAAAACTTGCGCACCGAAGGTTTAAAGAAAAAAATATAAAGATTATACTTTTATTGGATTTTGATCAAGTTGACAAATACACAATTCACAAAACTCGCAGATTATTCAATAATGAATAACTGAATAATTTTATATTACATGAGATGTGTCCTATAAAATATTTCAATTATGATCGAATTCTAATCACCACTAGTTTCACATAAGTTAAATCACTATTAAAACTTAATTAGGCATCAATTCTAACAAAACCTAACCTTACGTAATAAATCGCTACCAATAGAAGAAACGATAAACTACACTAAAAATTGAAAACTTAAGCATATCCTACAAAAATTAAATGCGAGAGTGAGTGAGAGAGAGAGAGAGAGAGAGAGAGAGTACACCGGGATATATCATGGTTCGGCGTTCATCCGTGCTTTGCCTACTCCACTCTTCAATGGTTTCCCATTGGAACCCACTTTGTTCCTTTTTATTTTGACAAATATTACAAGAGTTCATACAATCACTAATCCACAATAATAGTGAGAAAAATAAATCTCCTATCAGGATCTTTACTTGTATACATTGTAATTCCAAACTCTTATGTGTAATCTCTATTGCTCTACTCATGCTTCTTGAATATTTCAGGTTCACTAATTTGCTCATAGTCTTCGTGTGTGGCAATAACCTATTGATCCACCAATTTCTTGAGAGAAGAACTATTTGATGATTTGAGAAGAACACCACCTTATCCGTAGCCTTCCACACAGCCACTACAAAGGTAACCTAGAGAAAAGAACCTCCTTATTTTCACTGGGATTCGTCATCACCAATGAAAACAACCTCAATCTTGCAAGCTACCTGAAAATCTCAACTAAATCTTCAAGAACGGTTAGTTTCAAGAGGGAGTCTTCCTCAATCAATTACAAATATATCATTATCAACACTTGAAATCAAACTAGAGGTTGAAGAAGAAAGAATTTTGCTTGCAAGAGTTTTTGAATTTCTAAAGTGCGAGGGTGTTGATTTCACAAAATCACAATGGAAAATGTTGTAAATTTGTGTAATGTTGTATATGAAAAATGATGGCAAAAGATTTTATACATGCTTGAGATTAAGCCCAAAAATGGATGGAAAAGTTAGTAAGATTTGAGTCAAGATCATGTCATGATTTGAGTCAAATGAGCAAGTAGAGTGAAACAAGATCTCATGAAGAAAAATGATCCATTTTGCTATGATTCGAGTTAGGTCAAAAGTTTGATTCGATTCAGACAGGGTCATGATTTGAATCATGTATTAATCTTGAATCAAAGCATACAAATCAGTGGCTTCCTGAAGATGTATGGTTCGAGTCATGCGCAAACTGTGATTCGAGTCACGGAGTTGCTGATTTGAGTCATATGTAAATTGTGATTCGAATCATAGATACCAGAATTTTCCTTTTCACCATTTTTTTTGCTTGATTTGAATCTTGGATTGTGAGTGATTCAAATCACACACAAGAAATCTCAATTTTTCAAGTTTTTCCAAATAGTTTGAGATTTCAGTTCCCACATGACTTAAATTGATATCACATATGGTTCTTGTTTCGTTAACTCAGGAAATCGACTTAAACCATCATGATTAAATCTCAAACATAACAATTAATTTATGCATGCTTAAAAAACGAATCGATTCAAACTTGATTCAGAGATGTGCAATCATGAAGGAGACTTAATAAATAATAATAAATTAAAGCAATAAGGCAAGAAACAAAACAATTGTGTTGGGTTTCTCCGTTTGAATGTGTTAGAGAAATTTACTTCATTCCCCCCCTTTTTACTTGAAATTGAGTCTACATTTCGCAAAAGCAAAAAGGCATGTGCTCCCTCTGAAACATTGCACACAAACAACACAACATAAAATGCATAAAGCAATTATAGACTCACATTGTAACTTCTCCCCCTTTGAAAAATTCAAAAAGAGATGGATCGAAATGAGTCTAAAAACTAGATAAAAAACCAAAAATAAATAATTCCAAATGAACAAATGAGCCAAAATGTTAAGAATAATATACAACAACAAAGATCGAATAGAAAACACGAAGATAGACATGCTACATGCAACAAAATGCAAAGAAACATGCAACAACATTCAACAATATTTAACAACATACATAAGTGATAAAAACTATTATGTAAAGGAAAATTAAATAATACATGAACAAGTAAACAAATACTTGAATGGACATAATGGTAGAATGCTGGAAGATAATGAGAAAGTGGAATATGAAGAAGGGTAATGCAGTGTACTGAAATCTCAGATGACCCATAAGATGCAAAATATAACAAAAGAGACATAGTTTAAATATGCATACCGTCAACTTATATCAAACATTAATCTTTAGCATGCATCTTAGGTAGGACAAAAGAGGAGTCCGAGTGTAAGTGTTTGAACTTTGAATTATTCCCTAATGAAAGACGTCACCGATTTGACTAATGAAATCAGTTTCTTGCCAATGCAAATAAAGGGTGCCTAACTCATTCTGAATTTTACCCTTCCCAGGTCTCTGCATGGCGGAGATTTTAAAGCACAGGGATGCCCTTTTTAGCATCTTAGTTATAGAAATAAGAAATATATGGGCACCAAATGTGACTTGAAGGTGATTGTAGAATCTTACCAAATCAATATAAAGGATAGAGTAACTTAAGATATATGACTAAATTTACCAGTCATTAGCTATAAAGCTCGAGTATGATGACACTAAACTATAATTACAACAAACTAATGAGCTATAAATCTATTATTATATATCAAGAAATCCATAAAATCACATACAACTTACATAAAAGAACATAAGAGAACTCTCTTTAGTCTGCCCCCATTCCTTCTGAAGTACACAACTTATAAACAGAACCTACACAAAACCAAACCTTATATCAAATGTGAATCATGTTCATTAAAAACAAATGCTAGATCAAAAACATACCTTAGAATAAACACTTTCTATGGTAACATACAATGTAAAATAAAAGAAAGCCTTGTAATTCCAATAACCAACACAATTATTAATCCACAAGTGATCCTGAACCAAATTCAACAATCAAACAAAAAGCTCAAAAAAATCTTCAAACCACAAACTCAAACACAAAAATAGAAGCTTAAAGTAACATTCACTATTAGAAAGCAAAGCAACTAACTTACCATTTTCAGAACACATTTTCTACAAACTCGACAATGATGAGTCTCTGGAGGCTTGTAATCAAAGCACTTGTCACATTTCTTCTGTTCTTCATTCTGCAACAAAACTGTTAACCTAAATTGAAACACTAGTAGTAATCAAGGAAGCATAAACCATGAATGGGTATTTGAAAAATCTTACATCTTTGGCAAGTTATGTGATTAAAATTGAAGTATTTATGATAGATATCACACATTGTTAGGTTTGTTGTAAAAATCATATATCAATAAAGTTTTTGAGAGATCTAGAATGGATAATGTTCAACATCTCTTTTTCCAATATATAAAGGTGATGCTAAATAAACATAACTTAATGGACAATAAAATCATTCAAAACATGCATTTATATCTTTCGATATACAAGCAAGAAGTCTATTGTAGCTACCTGCCCTAAAAATTTAGATTTTAGAGTCGCCACCTATTCTACCAGGGCGAATAGGAAACCCTACGAAGTTTTAGAGATCTGGATAAGTTATTATAACCAGGTCAATGGAAGGTGTTAGGCACCCTTAACCCTTTCCTAAGGTTTTATTTTAAGGTAAAGGTTTATGGCTAATAAAGAAAGGTGACAAAAAGTTACATAGGGCAAACCTTAAACCTATTGAAAGTTTTGGGGAAGGGGACTCGCCTTGTTACCAAGTGCCTACGTACCTCCTTATGGAGGATCAGAGTCTACGTAGTTCGGGATATGTTGGTGTTTTTTAGAGGTTGTACGCCTTTGTAATTTGTATGTTGAAGTGTGTTTTGAATTACCGTACGCAATTTGGTAATTGTCGCAGTTTCGTAGTTTGTGAAATGTTAATGAATTATTATATGGCATACAACCCTTTTTAATATTTTGAAATTTTATTAATCGCGTTGATAAATTGATTTGATCAACATAATTAACAAATTAGTAAAGAATTACTAATTATCGTAACCAATTGAATTGATTAAAACCTTTAGTAAATAAAACCAATTTAAATAAATTAAATAAATTTGAATAATTGATTATTAATCATCATAATCAATTTATTTGATTAAAACAATTAATAAATCGACCCTAATATAAATTAGCTTGACAAAAATTAATTTTTGTCGCTAATCATCGTAATTGATTGATTCGATTAAAACAATTAACGAATTAAACCTTAAGTGTGCATATAAAATTATATCCAATTATTAATATCAATTTGAATATTTTTAATCCGAAGAAATATTATTAATCAGTGCGACTATTAAACATAATCGAACCAAATAACAATTATTTAAAAGTAATCATGTAATTTAAAACAATTAATTATTCTTTCTTTTAACTAGAACGCAGGAGGTGTATTTTTTTGTTTAATATTAATCCAGGGGGTGTTAATCCAACCCTAAGTTGAAGAACCCTAACCCTAAATTTCCAGAAACCAACATCAAAGCACACATGCATTCGACATAAAAACCTAAGCTAAGTGTCTCGGGTTACCTTTTATCTTGAATTCTGGATCGTGTAAGCTCCAATCTCCTTATTAATCCTCTTCTTTTTTGCTTGCAGGTGTCGGCGCAAGGTTGAAGGCTATGGATTCGCGGCTCTCCAACTCTGATTCCTCTTTTTCTTTTTTTTCTTTCTCTTAGATTAGGTTTTAGTTTATATTACCTTAGGGTTAGATTTATTTTAGTAAGATTAGATTCAATCTGTTATAATCTTTAGATTTGATTAGATTAGATTTATTTGTATTTGATTGTAATATATTTGATTTGTTAATAAAATTGGATTTGATTCTGTATTTGGACTTTTATTGTATATAAGATTTATGAATATAAGATTTGATTTTAATAATAATAATAATGATTAATAGTAATATTAATATAATTGATATAATAGATTTGCTTTTAATGATAATACTAAATAATAAAATAAAGATAATAATTTATATATAGTTTGTATAAAAAGAAATTAATGTTAGAAAAAAAAACATGTTTAAAATAGGGAAAAACTGAAATATATAATTTAAACAAAAAATTAAAAATTAAAAATTAGGAACAAGTTAATGGGCCTAAATTTTCAATTGGGCTCAAAAGACATCCTATAGATACACCCCCATATTCAATTAGAAGTTTTTTTTAAGAGATTTGGTTTAACAATACAAATGTTAAACCCCATAACTCCTAATTTTGATACCCTCAATAAATTAATAGACGTGAATCGTATCGGGTAAATTTTAGGGTATGACATCTATCAACATGTATTTTAATTTCATTAATTATAAGTCATGATCAATATTTTGATGATCTATATGTCTTATAATAATAAGTCTTATTGAGCCCAAAATTGTTATTCACGTAGAGACTCAATCCAAAATCAATTACATATTTTGAAACGTTAAACTTTAAATTAATTTGACCACTTTATGAGTAACAAATTTCTAACTTTAATAATTTCAAATTTGAAAGTACACTTTTCACTTCAAAATTAAATAATAGATTGAACTTCATAATCAAAAAATTGTAAAATTTGAAATTATAAACTTTTATGAATTTGACCACTTTGGTGATTAACAAGTTTTTACTTTGATAAATAATTTTAAAAGTTAAGAATAAAAAAATATTAGCAACAACATGCATTGTCATTGTCCTATTCGTTTTATTAAAAAATTACTTCCATACATGTACAATGTAATCTATCATTTTAATTGATATGTATGACAAAAGCAAGACACTATTACGAAAAAGACATTTAACAACGGTTAGAAAAGATATTTAATCACACGGATCTTGGCGTTGTTATATAAAGTGTTGTTGTAAATGTGTTACTTACAATCATGGTCATGAGACCGTTGTAGTATACTGGAAAGGGCACGCGATTTCACAACGGTTAGTTAACTCAATCATTGTGATAGACCAAAAGGTCTCGGGTTTGATTCTCAACAACGCTTTTAAAAATATACACCCATTTGTGAATTGAATATAAAAACTCATATTACATCAATGACACAATTCCATTAGGAACCAAATAACCTACAATGTACAGACGAGAACATCAAATTATGCATATGAAGGAGTTGAAGGAATATCAAAGAAGGGAATAAAATTTTTAAAAGAAAAATTAGATGTAATTATTCAACAGCTCGAGGTAGCTAGTCTTCTAGAAGATCTTTCCAACTTCCAAGAGAAGAAAACAAGGAGATTTAAAGAAGTAATAATTAGAAGAAAACTTGACATGCGTGCAAATCTTTTGGGTTTAATACTTTCAAAGATCAGAGAAGAGGAAGATTCTGAAGAACAATATAAAAGTTGAAAACCTCTTTGAACCAAAACAAAAACAGAACTTCATCTAAAGAAATCAGAGAAGAAGAAGAATCAAAATGAGTACTTCTACTGAAACTCCATCCGAAGAAATTAGAGAAGAGGAACAACCAAAATACAAAACGAGTACTTTACCCAATGCTGAGAGAATAGAAGTTGATATGGCTGTAGAGGTCCAAGTCGTTGAAAGAGACCGAGCTCCCGAACCTTTGAGACCTAGGAGAGCTCTTAGGAAGATGAGATCAAGATGAAGAAGGGTGAAAAGGCTAATCATCATCGATTACGATGATGATGATAAAGCATATTATACTTGGTCAAACTTTCTCTCAGCCAAAGGATTTAGATATGATTAATAATAATTTTTGTTTAATAAATTTTTTTGTAAGTTTATTACTATGTCAAACTTTTTGTAAGTTTATTGAATGAAATTTGTATTTCTCAGCTACTAAATCTAGGGGTTTCTCATATGATTAAGGCTTCTTATATCAAAACACAATTGCAACAAAATGAAAAATACAGTAAAATACTTAGAAATTATAACACACCAAAATATAAACCAAAACCTTAAGCATATGCATATTCATCAGAACAATATAATATTTTTGTTCACTTCTATATCCAACAGAAAAACCAAAAGCATATGAAGCGTGTACAATATACAACATGAACAATAACAGAATAGTATACAAATGATAAATATGAACCAAGAACAATATACAAAATTGAACGGTAAATATGAAACATAACAATATACAAACAACAACATGTATCCAGAAAAAAGGAATGAAAACCGAAGATGAATAGTATCGTACTTCGAAGATGAGGATGAGAACAAGAATGAAGATGTTGAAGATTTGAGATTCAAATGAACAAAGAGGGTAAATATTTGAGTTACAAATGGATGGATATGATAACGATACATACTATGCTTCCGCTGTCATCTCTGCTTCGCTTGTTCGCCTAGGGCATCTAATGAAAGAAATGAAGAATAAGTTTTGTTTCAAGTTTTATTGAAAACCTTTAACCACGTTTGATTCAATCCACCATTGTTAAATCATTTTCCATTTATGTTTTCAATAATGGACTTAAGTGACGCAAGCTTAATGTACTCGAAAAAATGGAAAAAAATGTAGTTGCTGGAAATCAAAGCTTGTTACGGATAATTTATCACCACGGTTTTCAACAACAATTGTCATTAAATTACTTTTTATAATCACTGAGCGCTTCTACTTTAACATATTACAACAGTGTATAGGATATCGTTGTAACTTTGGCGTTGTTGTATATACTTTTTTGTAGTAGTGAGAAAAATTTGAAAAATAAATTGAAAGATGCTTGACTTTAAACATGTATATGTTATGTATTTCAAAATGGATATACATATGTCATATTCATATAACATAAGTTAAAATATAACTAATAGAAAATTTTGGAAAAATATATTTAAAAAAATACTGATATGAATTTATTATATATAATTTGTAAAAATTATTACCATTAATGGTTTATGAAAATGAAACTAGATCATTATCAATTTCCAAGTCAATTTCTTATTCAATTAGATATATCATATAATCATTTAGAATATCTTATCTTCATTCTCTTTAGGATCTCCTTAATGTTATTACCTTTGGTTGCTCTACTATAGCTTTATTGTCCTTATCATAGTACGAGAACAATCGAGTATGGTAATGCCCAATTTATTGAAAATGGCCAGTTCAGTAGGAGTGAGAAATTGTATAAAGTGGATATTATGGAGACTTATGGAGAATATTCTTCACATAAATAATATCTTCATGCTGGTGTCCATCTAGTTATGTTGTCGTCATACAACACAAAGACAAAACAAATAATTATTCACTTAAGCATAAATGTGACTTAAGCGTGTATGAGGATCCAGCCTCGTTCATACAAACCATGAAAAGATGGAAAGAAGGTTCTTAGGTACTTACAAGGCACCAATGATCATAGACTCACATATAGAAGGCCATATCAACTTGAAGTGGTTGACTACTCATATTTAAACTTTATGGGATGTGTGGAATCAAGGAAATCCATATTTTAGTATGTTTTTCTTCTTACTAGAGGAGAAATATCATGGAAGACTTTAAAACAGTCTATAATTTCTACTCTTAATATAGAGACATAATTTGCGGCATGCTTTGAGGCCATAATTCAACTTTTATGGTTGCAAAACTTCATCTTAGGGCTTAGTGTTATCAACAATATAGTCAGGCCTCTATGAATTTACTGTTATAATTCTGCATCTGTTTTCTTCTCTAAGATTGATAAGTATTCTAAAGGTGCTAAACACATAGCATTGAAGTACTTATTAGTGAAAGAAGAAGTGCATAAACAAAAAGTATATTTTGAACACATTGGTACAAATTTAATGATAGAGGAATCATTAACTAAAGGTTTACCACCCAAGACATTTGTTGGGCATGTATAGAATGGACATTATGTAAAATTCCTTATTAACATTATAATATAATCGATAAATATACATGTATAGTTTAATGTTCGTATTGTCCGACACTTGTGAATTAAATTAAGGTTATGTTTCAGCTGAGTTTTGTTACCCATATTGTGTCCTATATGTTACTATTAATATGTCATGACAATGGTGTATTTGCAGAGACATGAAAGACGTAACACCCCTCTAACCCACAAGGAATATTCGCAGTATAATACGAATTAAATCAATTTAAAACCACCAATAAGGATGTCACATCATCACAAAAACTTCACAATATATTGTCCTACTCCGTAACACGGGTTGCATCAATTTTAGAACTTACATCAGATGACAGTTCAACATAATTATTCAAAATACTTCGTAGCGGAAACATAATCTCATCTCAAATTCAGTTATTTTAAAACAAAACTCCATTAAACTTCATGATCATCAAGGTTAACACCAAACAACTTCTAAATTAATAGAATCAACATAATTATATCTAAAACGACAAAACATCAAAAATCAAGCGTTCCCAACCCGATGTTACATATCAGAGCAACACTCTCTTATTCTAAACAAGCGGTAAAAAGAGTCCACGAAGCTATTCTCTAAATTCAACGGACTACTCCTGAATACCTGCGCTTTACCCACATGGAGGAAACATTCAAATAGAAAGGGCGAGTATTTCATATGTGAGATATTGGATCGAACTCTAGTATGGTCGAAGGGTAGCTTTTTGGTTCGACAGTTCGACAGGGTTAAGCATGAAGTCGAAGGTTCTTCACATGCTGGTGTCGAAGTGTGCATGCTGTAGTCGAAGATTGGTCTAGTATGCAGGTGTCGAATATGCTAGGGTTAGCATGTTAAATTAGGTTTTAGTGATTAAACCCTAATTTGTTAAGTTAGCTTGTTTGTTAAGTTGGCTTGTGTAATGGGCCTTGTGGCAAAAGCCCATTAGTTAGTATGTTAGATTTTATTATAAATAGCATACTAGTCTCTCATTATTGCAAGGCTGCAAATCATAATTTAGGGTGAGAGAGGTTATTTGTTATTCTTGTAAACTGTAATCTTGTTTTCTAAGAGAAAGTAAAAGAATAGCAGTTATAACCAATTCTTGTGTTCTTCTTCTTCTTTGTTCTTTATTCTTTCCTTGCATTATACTTTGTTCTTGGCATTGAATTCACAACAAATTGGTGCGGTGAGCGTGGAGAAGATGCCTTCAACAAAGTATGAGATTGAAAAGTTCACTGGAGTGAATGATTTCGGTCTATGGTGCTTGAAGATGAAAGCCCTACTGGTTCAGCAGGATTTCTTGGAAGCGTTGAAGGGAGAGACAGCCATGAATGCAGAATTAATGGCAGCGGAGAAGACGACTGTGATCGAGAAAGCACACAGCGCAATTTTGTTGAGCCTTGGTGATAAGGTTCTCCGACAAGTATCAAAGGAGACGACGGCATCAGGGTTATGGGTGAAACTTGAAAGTTTGTACATGACCAAATCGTTGGTAAATCGACTCTACCTGAAGCAAGCTTTGTATTCATTCAAGATGATTGAATACAGAGTGTTGGCTGGACAGTTGGATATGTTCAACAAGCTGATTCTTGATCTTGAAAATATTGATGTGAAGATCGATGATGAAGATCAAGCGCTGTTACTATTGTGCGTCTTGCCTCGATCACATGCTCACTTCAAAGAAACTCTCTTGTATGGAAGGGAGTCCATGACGTTTGAAGAAGTTCAACCAGCCTTGTATTCTAAGGACTTGAACGAACGAAAGGAGCATAAACCTTCGACTGTTGGTGAAGGTTTGGCCGTTAAGGGCAAATTCTTGCGAAAGGATGGTAAGTTCGAAAAGAAGAAAGGAAAAAGTCAGTCGAAGTCTTATAGTGGCGAAGCATCTGGCATTCGATGCTATCACTGTAAGAAGGAGAGTCACACGAGAAAGGTGTGCCCTAAACGCCTGAAAGATCATGGAGGTAAGGATAATGGCAATGCAGCCATTGTTCAAGATGATTTCGAATCATCTGATGTCCTTGTAGTTTCGAGCAGTGACTCTAGGAAGGAGTGGATTACATGCATGATCAAGCGCTGTTACTATTGTGCGTCTTTCCTCTATCACATGCTCACTTCAAAGAAACTCTCTTGTATGGAAGGGAGTCCATGACGTTTGAAGAAGTTCAACCAGCCTTGTATTCTAAGGTCTTGAACGAACGAAAGGAGCATAAACCTTCGACTGTTGGTGAAGGTTTGGCTGTTAAGGGCAAATTCTTGTGAAAGGATGGTAAGTTCAACAAGAAGAAAGACAAAAGTCAGTCGAAGTCTTATAGTGGCGAAGCATCTGGCATTCAATGCTATCACTGTAAGAAGGAGAGTCACACGAGAAAGGTGTGCCCTAAACGCCTGAAAGATCATGGAGGTAAGGATAATGGCAATGCATCCATTGTTCAAGATGATTTCGAATCATCTGATGTCCTTGTAGTTTCGAGCAGTGACTCTAGGAAGGAGTGGATTATGGATTCAGGTTGCATTTGGCACATGACTCCAAACAAAGATTTGTTCGAGGAATTATGTGATCAAGATTATGGATCAGTACTGTTGGGAAACAATAAAGCTTGCAAGATTGCAGGTGTTGGATCTGTGAGATTCAAGCTCCATGATGAGTTAATAAATTTGTTGACTGAAGTCAGGTATGTTCCTGATTTGAAGAGAAATCTGCTTTTTCTTGGTGAATTCGACAAGAAAGGATGTGTTTTCCAAGGAGAGAAAAGTATCCTAAGAGTCATGAAGGGGTCGAAGGAAGTCCTTAAAGGCGTGAAGAAACAAGGCTTGTATACCCTTGAGGCCGAAGTTGTAAGTGGTTCGAAAAATGTTGCATCCACGAAACCTTTGTCGAAGACAAAAATCTGGCACATGAGATTGGTCCATGTCAGTGAAAGGGGTCTGGTCGAATTAGGGAAACAAAATCTGTTTGGTGGAGACAAAGTCGAAAAGCTGAAGTTTTGTGAACCCTGTGTACTTGGAAAATCTTGCAGAGTGAAGTTCAACAAAGGCAAACAAAGAACACATGGATCCGTTGATTACATCCATGCTGATCTTTGGGAGCCTGCAAGGTGTCCATCACATTCAGGAGCAAGGTATTTTCTATCCATAATTGATGACTATTCCAGGAAGTTATGAGTATTCATCCAAAAGACTAAGGATGAAACTTTTAAGAATTTCAAAGGTTGGAAGACTCTGGTCGAAAATAAGACTGGCAGGAAGGTCAAGAGGTTGAGAACCGACAATGGCCTTGAATTTTGCAATGAGGCATTCGACAGTTTTTGTGCTGCCTCTGGTATTGCAAGGCACAAAACTACTGCAGGGACTCCACAGCGAAATGGTTTGGCTGAAAGGTTTAATCGAACTATTTTTGAGAGAGTCAGATGCATGTTGACTAGTGCGGGGTTAAAGAAGGTGTTTTGGGCTGAGGTTGTTTCGAACGCAACATATCTGATAAACAGATGTCCTTCGACAGTGTTATGAATACACCTGAAGAAGTTTGGTCGGGACATCCACCAGATCTCGACAAACTAAGAGTATTTCGCTGCGTAGCCTATGCTCACATTAGGCAATACAAGGTCGAACCTAGAGCTCTGAAATGCATGTTCATGGGATACCCTGAAGGAGTCAAAGCTTATAGGCTATGGTGCCTAGAGCCAGGTCACAAGAGGTGTATCACCAGTCGAGATGTAGTTTTCAATGAAGCTGAAATGGATTTTAAGAAAACGGATGATGATGATGATGATGGTCGAAGTGCAGAAGAGCTGGAACAGGTAGAGATTCCTGTTGAGGTGGAGCATGTTGATGCCGAATTGCATATCCTTGATGAAGTCAAAGAAGAAGCAGAAGATGCCGAGGATGAGGAAACTATGGATGACTACCTATTATCGAGAGATAGGTCGAGAAGAGTTATCAAGGCACCTCAGAGACTTGGGTATGCAGATCTTATAACTTATGCCTTAATCTCTGCAAGTGAGGTTCTAGACGAAGAACCTAGAGACTATAAGGAAGTTATGAGGAGTCAAAATAAGACTGAATGGCTGAAGGCCATGGATGATGAGATGAAATCTCTTCCTGATAATCACACCTGGGAACTGATCAAGAAACCTGCTTGGGCAAGGTTAGTCAGCTGTAAATGGATTTTCAAAGTTAAGGAAGGAATTGAAGGAGTGACGTCGAAAAGATACAAGGCGAGGTTGGTTGCAAGGGGTTTCACTCAGAAAGAAGGTGTCGACTTTAATGATGTGTTTTCTCTTGTTGTGAAGCATAGGTCCATTCGAATGTTGCTTGCCATGGTGGCACAGTTTGACCTTGAATTGGAACAGATGGATGTGAAGACTGCGTTCTTGTATGGTGATCTAGATGAAACGATCCTGATGAGGCAACCTAAAGGGTATGTCAAAAAAGGAAAGGAAGATTATGTATGCAAGCTAAAGAGATCTTTGTATGGGCTTAAACAATCTCCTCGACAGTGGAATAGGAGATTTGACAAGTTCATGGCACGCATAAGTTTCATTAAAAGTCAGTTCGACCACTGTGTTTACTTCAGATTTCGACCTGGTAATTAATTTGTTATTTTGTTGCTTTATGTGGATGATATTCTCATAGCAAGCAACAATGTCGAAGATGAGATAAGGGTGAAGGCTGAACTCAATAAGGAGTTCAATATGAAGGATCTGGGAGCTGCTTTCAGGATTCTTGGAATTGACATTCGAAGAGATAGAAAGAAGTCGAAGTTATGCTTATCTCAAGAGGCATATCTACGGAAGATTCTCGAAAAGTTTGGTATGTCGAATTCGAAGCCAGTTGTGACTCCAACAAACCCTCAATTCAAGCTGAGTATTGATCAGTGTCCCAGTACTGATGACAAAAGAGCCTATATGAATAGCATCCCATATGCTAATATAGTTAGTTCCTTGATGTATGCTATGGTCTGTACTAGACCCAACATAGCATATGCAGTAAGTCTTGTAAGCAGGCACATGGCAAATCTTGGAAAGGCTCACTGGCAAGCATTGAAGTGGATTTTAAGGTACATAAATGGGTCTCTGAATAGAGTCCTAATTTATGGTGGAGCCTTGGGTGAATATAGTAAAGTAGTAATCGAAGGATATGTCGACTCTAATTATGCAGGTTGTATGGATTCCAAAAAATATATTTCTGGATATGTTTTCACTATGTTTGGAACAACAATTAGTTGGAAAATAACACTTCAGAAGGTTGTTGCTCTATCAACCACTGAAGCGGAGTATATTGCCTTAACTGAAACTGTGAAAGAAACATTGTGCCTTGAAGGTTTTGCAAAGGAGCTGAAACTTCAAGGTCGAGGTATCACTGTTAAATGTGATAGTCAAAGTGCAATACACCTGTCGAAGAATTCAGCCTATCATAAGCGAACTAAGCACATTGATGTGAGGCTGCATTTTGTCAGAGAATTAATCGAGCATGGAGAAGTCCAAGTGCTGAAGGTTTTGACTGAAGACAATGCTACTGATATGATCACCAAGACATTGCCGAGTTACAAGTTTTTCCACTGTATGCAGTTGATAAAGCTGCATGAAGAAAGTTAGTTATTCCCTTGATGTTGTAGAGTTAGATCCAAGGTGGAGATTTGTGAGATATTAGATCGAACTCTAGTATGGTCGAAGGGTAGCTTCTTGGTTCGACATTTCGACAGGGTTAAGCATGAAGTCGAAGGTTGTTCACATGCTGGTGTCAAAGTGTGCATGTTGTAGTCGAAGATTGGTCTAGCATGCAGGTGTCGAAGATGCTAGGGTTATAGCATGTTAAATTAGGTTTTAGTGATTAAATCCTAATTTGTTAAGTTAGCTTGTTTGTTAAGTTGGCTTGTGTAATGGGCCTTGTGGCAAAATCCCATTAGTTAGTATGTTAGGTTTTATTATAAATAGCATACTAGTCTCTCATCATTGCAAGGCTGCAAATCCTAATTTAGGGTGAGAGGTTATTTGTTATTCTTGTAAACTTGTAATCTTGTTTTCTAAGAGAAAGTAAAAGAAAAGCAGTTATAACCAATTCTTGTGTTCTCCCTCTTCCTTGTTCTTTATTCTTCCCTCGCATTATACTTTGTTCTTGGCATTGAATTCACAATATCATAATTATTATAATAGACATAAGGAATAAATATAGTAGGGGTACTCAAATAATCAACAACCACACATATACCGATACAACATATCCTCATGCGTCACATAATTACTCATACCTGCTCATCATCATCTATTCACAACATCATCACACCATTCACTCAAAACCATCACTTAAATCATTCACATCAAAATAACTCAAACATAATTTAACCATGCATTATCACAATCAATGCAATTCAACACCAATGGATTCATGCATGTGGTACCAATACTTCACTGATGACTCAATCATCGTTCAACAAAGATCCCCACAATAGGATCGATTCCTGCTTGGAACCGAAGTCGTCACTGGACCAATGGTCCTACAAACATCACTAGACCGGAGTCCTATAAATGCTATGAATGCATGATGCTCAACGTTGCAAATTCAACGACCACGGCTAGTCAAATGGCATCATCATTCATTTATTCATCAAAATCATATCATCATTCAAACACACAACTTCGTAAACATCGTGGTCAACTCAATCGATAATCATCAATTAATCATGTCATCAATCAACACAAAAACATTAATCACAATCAAGTATAGAAATACATGAATTCACAAAATCAATTTCCACACAAATTACCCTCAAAACCTACCCAAACGTGCACAGTAAATTCTAGAAAATTAGAAATTAGAGTAAAATATAAGATTCCTCGTTCTGTACTCATTTTTCGAAAATATGAAAGTTCGTCCTAGGAACCCGCGCTAAGCATCCCATATACCGCGCTAAGCGTGTTCCTCTCTGACTTGACTCTCTTTTTATTTTCAAGAGCGCGCTAAGCGAGCTCTGCGATTCTGCAGAAAACTCCTGTGCGACCTGCATCATACCAGTCCCAAAATTTTACCCCAAAACAGATTTTTAATAATTATTTTCTTGCAATTTAAGGTCCATTAACCTAGTTCTAACATGAACTAATTATTTTAATTGCAAAAACACAAATGTTCATGAGACCTCTAACAACCCTAGACCTTCAAATCCATAAACATGGTGGATTTGACACTAGTTCGCATTATCATTCACCAATTCGTCAATTAGCAGCATCACACATCATACAAACAACATAATTCAAGCAATCATCACGGTATTTCATCAAGATCATTAATTCCTCATAAAATCTCAAACCCAAAACCAACATACAATTATCAACCCCTTAAGACAAACATAATAATTAGGATAACCCCCTTACCTTAGGTTATTAGCTTGATTGATTCTCCCCTCGATTCTACGGTTGTTCTTCTTCTCCTCTCCTTGCCCTAACTCTCTCTTTTCTTTCACTTTTTTTTTCTAAATTCCATGGGAATGAGAATTCTCTCATTTTCCCTCTTTTTACCTAGTTAGCCTTAGGACCCTTATTATGAACTTCCTAATTTGCCATTACTAACTCTACTTCATTTTATCTCCTTATTTTATTTTATTTAAATAATCATGCTAATTAGAAACTATATTATTTTATTCTAACCAACACTTTAATTCCACTACCCCACACATATATCAACATAATCATCACACGTCACATAAACATCGTATATACCCATCTATAAATCACAATGACTCAGATAATCACCTCAAAATAATTAAATAATCGATTAAATAATTAAAATTAAATATCGGGGTTTTACAAAAAAACACATTATTGTATCCTTTGAAGTTATTTGAATTGGATTGGTTTGTTATACATGGAAGGAATCAATTTGATGGACAATTTGTGACCGCCATGATTCGATCATTTCAGTTCATTAAAGATAATGACTTGGTAATTCAAATGAATGGTACACAACTATGGTATAAGATTGAAACATAAAGTTGTCACATGATTCAAGTGGGAGACTGTTGGATTAATTTATTAATGCATCAAATGTAACTCATACAAATAAAATTTGGCTTTAAATAAAAGATGCCCAAATGTGATGATTGTTTGGGTTTCATAGGGTAAGTAATCCAATGGGATTTTATTTTGAATTTCAAAATAAAACTTAAATCATTTTCTTTCTTCATGGCTATTGGGACATGACTGTTGGGATGGGATGCGATTGTTGGAATAAGATGCAACATGAACTTTTTCTCATTATTCGTAATATTTCACAAACAAAATAAAATAGTATCTTCATCACCAAATATACATATAAAAGAAGAATGAAGAGAGGAGGGAAAAATTTGAATCAAGAAATCAAGAACCTAACAATAATCGTCGTCAAGAAGAACTAGAATAAAGAAATCAAGAACCGAACACGAATCATCATCATTGACCCGAGTACGTTTTTATTGTTTCTCATATAAATTAGAGCACTATGAAAAATCATAATATCAAGATTCTAAATGAAATATTTTTCTATCATGTAGGAGATGGCGTGAAGTGTTGTTTAGGTAATAGTTGGTTGTGGTAGACTGTAGAGACCATCTTTATGGTGCCATTGTCTTCACATTCTTCACCAAAAAATAATCAGAAAAAACCTCCACGAAGATAGGGTTAGTTTGACAGAGATATGTAACAGATAAAAGATTTTCAAAATCTTGGAAACATATAAAATATTTGGTAGCTAGCGTGAGTGAGAGGGGATGTAAATAGATGTTTTACCATTATGTGTGATGCATTTCCAACGTAGTCATATTTCCGGTTAGTTCCAACGTTAATGTCAATTATATATGGTGCGAACCAGAGATATATTTCCGGTTAGTTCCATAATGTAGTTATATTTCCGGTTAGTTCCAACGTTAATGTCAATTATAGTGCGAACCGAAAATATATTTCTGGTTTTGGGGGGCATTTTTGGAATCTTGCGTGGCGCGTTGGAAAAGTATGAGGTGGAATAAGATTTTTCTATTAGACTAAACTATAAGACCCTATATGTTGGTATGACGTATTCTCATCCCTAATAGTGGCCACATGACATAGTGAATGGTAAATGGAGGTTGTGGAAGACGAAAGTAATTCAACAAAAATATTTTAAAATAATAATTTTTAGGGTTAATACCTATTCTCTCCTCTGCCATATGAACGCTTTTTGAAAAACCCCCTACAAAAAAATAAGTTGCATGAATTCCTCTAATATTTGAAGATTCTCTCATTTTTTTTACCTTGATTGCATCCAATCATAAAAAACGGTGACGTGGAAGATATTTTTTAATTTTTTTTATTGAGTTGGATGGCCAGAGGTAGGAGTTAAACCCACACATTTCCCTTTGCAACTCCATCGTCTATCCACTGGGCTGCATGCTTAACTTTGTATTGTCAATACATTGAATAGTATTAATAGCACAGTTCCTTTGTATTTGCAATTTAATATTCACTTTTAAGAAAAAATTCAAAAAAAAATTGGTTTTATTGTTTCTTTTTGTTTTAACTGTTTTGGTTTTCTTGTTTAATTTTATAAGTTTTTTCCTTTTTATTTTTTAATAATATTTATTTTAACTTCAATTGTTTGTTTAATTTTATTACTATATTTAAAATACTCTAAGGATGAATTGACAAATAAATAATTAATAATAACAAAATATATATATATATATATATATATATATATATATATATATATATATATAGTAAATTTTTTAATACTATATATATTACGTTTTTCTTAATGTACATATTATTTTTTGTTTTTTTATCTATACTGTGCGTTTTTTTTTATTTTTTATAATATGTATATATGTTTCAGTTAATATATAAGTTACAAAAATTGTAAAAATAATAAATTAAAACAAAAAGAAAAACTAAAACTAAAATTATTTTGGATTTTTTTTTTTAAAAAGTAAATATTGAAATTGTAAATACAAAAGGAACTATACCATTAATATTATTCAATAATGCATTGACAATACAAAGCAAAGCATCCGGTGAATAGATGCCAGAGGCTTTGACTAATTTGCATAAGGATTTTCCTTATGCACCATGCATAAGCCTACATAAGTCATTGAATCATGTTTTTTTAATCCAATATTGAGTATTGAGTATTGAATATTGAGTATTGAGTGGTGAGTATTGAGTATTGAGTAATAACAATTGATGTCTAGAATTTGATCCAAGGGTCCATAATAATTTATGCATGGTACATAGATTTTTATCTATGCACGGTAACTGCACCCGATGCTAGAGTTGCAAAGAGAAGGGTGTGAGTTCAATTCCTATCTCCATTTTTGATCATTTAATATATGCTACGTCATCTTTTTTATGACCGGATGTGATGAAGGTAAAAAAATAGAAACTTTTTAAATGTTAAGGGAATTCATACAATGTTTTCAAAAAGCATCCATATGGCAGGGAAAGAATAGATATTAACCATAATTTTTAATTTTGTAAAAATAATTTTATGAAAAGATTGAATATTAATTTAAAATGTAAATAGATAATTTGTTTTATTTTTTATACTCCATGTGTGGTTTTTATTAAATCAATGACGATAAGTCCATTATCTTAATTTATTGCATTTTAGTGAATTATAAATAAATTAATAGATCATTTTTATCTATTTATTAAAATCAAATTAGAAGTTTATTGAATCCACCTATTTACCACCCCTATGAAAGTGATGCATTCATGAACAAGATAGTTTTGTTGCTTGTGTTTAGCATATGGGCCAACACAGCTATTGAATGCTTTTTGGAACATATATTTTTCCCTCAAAAGTCAAAATTTTAATATTAAAATTGTAGACAATTCATGATTTAAGTTTTTTTTTTATAAATAAAAATATATCGTGTGGTGAGAGAAGAAGAAAAGGTGAAGAAGGAAGAAGCCCATTCTTTTATGTTAATAAAATTTAGCACTGGTAAGGTATACAAAACCGTTAGTTAAAAAGAAAAATATTTATATAATTTCATTCAAATGCTCTTTGATATTTATATTGAAAAATTATCAAAAATATTAACCTAATTTTGGTATTATTGAGCTTATCTAATAGATAATGAGTGAGCAAAATCATATTGGATGCAATGAATAAGACCGGGAATTGTTTGATATTTCATTAATTGCCAAGTTATGATTTGTAAATTGTAATATAAGGTGAGTGCATATGTTTGACACATGCATGTGCTAATGTTGGTTTTAAAGTTAATGGGTTTTGATTAAGTGGGATACATTAGGGGTCATTTCGAATTGACCCTTCTAATTGGCATGATTAGTAGAGGAACATGGGGTGCTTCCTTGAATAAATGTGGGGGCTTTAGGGATGTTTATATTTTTGGACGTTAACATCAAGAAACCCCTGAGTATAGAGTATAGATTATAGACCATAGGCCACGGAAGCAGCAGCCTAGTTCATATAAAGTATCACATTATTACATTTCTCTAATTATATATTAAATATATTAGATCATTTTTTTTTTTTAAATGACTGTTAAAATTATTACTACTCATACAAAAAAATTTGTTTAATAATTTAAAGAATTTTATTATACATGTATTTCTAGCCAAAAGAATTTTATAAAAAATTAACAAAAAATAGGTTTAATTAATTTTCTAACTTTTTAAATAATATATTTTTCATTTTATCAATGTCAAATAATTTCATACTTTCAGCGCTTAGATTTGTTAACATGTATGAATGACGCGTATTTCGTCAAATTACGCATATATTTTTAAAATAATATATTTTTTATTTTATCAAAGTTAAATAATTGCATACTTTCAACAATAAACAACGTGTATTCCGTCAAATCACGCATGTATTTTTAAAATACTGACATAATATGGTAAAGTGGTAGTTTTTAGATGATTGTGTAAAATTATTTTACTCGGTGAGTGTATCTAAACACAATATATATATATATATATATATATATATATATATATATATATATATATATATATATCAGAGTTGTTCATTGAACGATGGAATAGTTTTTGCTACAATGAACTTGAACTTTTGGTACGATGGAAAGGGGGTTGACCATATAAAGTTAGGATTAAAACGCCCAAGTCAGTTAGAGAATGAAAATTGATTTGATAGTGAGAATGAATTTGAATTAAATGAGAATGAAGCACTTTTCAACTTAAATAGTGTGAATGGTTTAAAATAGAAAGCTTGGAGTGAGGTGTGGATCGCGGTCATCCATCTGATTGATATGGATGGCTAGTAGTGCTCCTGAAGGCATAATTACATGCTTCAGGGAGAATGGAGGTATACACGCTCTTCGCACGTGCTACCTTTGCTTTACCATTGACTCTTTTGTCTTGGACCTTGTGGACGCCCCAAAACAATTGTCTTCCTGTTTACGGTGATTTCCGGTAAACAACCGCTAGTCTTCCAAACTATAATAAATATGATTTGGTTACTCGCAGGATCGACTAGATTGATCCTAGGACACATAGTCAAGAAGATTGTCATCAACGTTCATTCGAACCATATTCATTATTTGTCTTCTTCAATAAGCGTTGTTCGATTAAAGAACAAATAGTCTTGACAATCACTTTGTTAAATATAAATGTGACCTCAGCGAAAAGATAAGTAACATAACATAGAAAATTAAAAGGACTATTGAAACGTAAAGAATCTCAAACTGCAGAAATGTAAAAGACTTTGAAAGTAAATAACATGAAAGTAATTCGAAAGTAAATGATATCAAAGTAAAGATACAGAAATGTAAATGGCAAGAAGTAAACGAAATGCAGTAATTCTGGAAAATATTTAAAAGCAAAGGGTAATACACATGTATTAAAATGGTGGTGTCATACGTACATTTTCTCAGCGAACTCTTTCTCTTAACGCTTGATACTTGAGTAAATATGTGAGTGATTTGTACAAAATGAACACACAGAATCCTAACATTAAGACTCCTATTTATACTAGTTTCGACCTTAACGGTCCTATACTAATCTGCTGCCACGTTTCTCATAAGAACTTCTAGCGATGCCATCTGTTACTTGGACAGTTACGAAACCGTCTTCGAATTTCAAATCTTCCCGCCTGAGTCTGTCTTCGACGCGTGGCAGTGTATTAAACAAACACTACGAAAAAACACGCTAAGTAGTAATACTTGAATATATTTACAAATTTGTCTAAGTCCCCGAAGACACATACTTTTCACTAGCTTTCAGTATTCATTATCTTCATAGTGAACTTAGAAATCTTTACTCTTGAAGCATGACCATCAGTAGCCATTCTTTTACTTTTAAGGGATGGCCATCAGTAACCATCTTTCCTTCGATTTTCTACTTCTTCGAAGGATAAATAATATAAAACGAAATCTTCATCTAACAAATTGCCCCCAATAAATGCCTGTTTCGAGAGTCAACAGAAATAGGCGTTTCTTGTCATTATAAGATTTCGTTCTTTATTGATCTTTGAGAGTTCCAAGACTGCTGACTAACGTCATAATCATTGATGACCCTGTTTCCGAAACGTCTTGTCATTTTCAAATATGTCTTCTCATAACTTACATTCCCATGTTTTAACCTTACTTCTTGATCATTACTCCTACATACTAGGAGTGAAGCTATCTTTATTCGACCGCCGTTGGATTAAATCACCAGCCGCCACGTGTTCTTTGGATTTTACCCAAAAGATTTAAAAAGGGTTTCCGTTAAACCTTTAAATACTTGGTCTTGTACTTCTACACAACCTTTCATTCCTATTTCTTCATCTTCTTCAAAAAACCAAACATCTTCAATCTCTTCAAAATCTCGTTCTCTTAATCAGAAATTTCTCTATGGCTTCATCTTCAAATGTTCTTCAACCTGCTCTGAAGCTCCAATCAACAACGCGGTCTGGGGAACAAGAGCACGTTCAAAACCCTAACACCGAAGAAATACGCGCTATTTACGCTTCCCAGGTAATCATTCCCTTTGAACTTTCTGGAAAATTTCTCGCTTTTATGGGTCCATTACCAGGTGAAAATATCCCATCTCTGAATAAATTCTTCCCTGCTTATTACAAGACTAGACCATTAGTTAGCAAAATTAAGATAGATGAAGATGACTGTTCTCCCTCAGGAAAATCTGCTAACATGGAAGAAACTCCAACTGTAACCCCTTTAGCTTTAGCGAAAATTAGGGTAAACTATATGACCAACTCTGTAAAAGTGTTTAGGTCAATTCCTTTGGCCAAGGATCCTGATTTGTACTATGCCTGGTTAGAAAAAGTAGAGAAACAGAAAGAATCCTTCTGGAAATCGTTAGGAATATACGATTTGATTCAACTGTCAAAGACAGGTTTAGAATACAACCAACCCATGTTAGTAGCAGCGGTTCACTTTTGGGATGCTTCTCATAACACTTTCCACCTCCCCTGTGGAATGGTTACCCCTACTCTTTTTGATGTGGCTGCGATCACAGGACTTCGACCAACTGGCGAAACCTTCGATCCTAACGAAATGGATAATGATACTATTGGTTTTAATGACTCACAAGTCACTTGTACTGCATTTATCCAGAAGCATCATATTACCACCGAAACGGCAGTATCCGATGAAGAACATATCGCTTTTCTAGCGCTATGGCTTTCACGATGTGCCTTCTGCTCAAGATCTATTCAAGTTGCAAAGAGATACCTTTGCATGGCTAATCAGTTGCATGCTGGAAAAAAGCTCAACCTCAGCCAACTGCTTTTAGGGTCTCTTTATGAAAACCTCGGCGAAGCTGCAACCCTCACCAAGAATTTCAAATCTGGTAGCTTACTTTATGCTGGCCCTTTCTGGCTATTACAACTGTGGCTTAATGCTACATTCGAAACTCATCTTCCCTTTCGAGGAAACGTCAATGAAGAGGATAGCAAAATCAAGAATCGAACTATAGAAGGGACCAGGTTAGCTTACCTAACTCCAAAAGAAGAAATTGGAAAGCTTCGTGAACACTTCTTGGCGTATTCAATGATGTTTGCCCGGTGTAACCAGTTCGATCCTTCTATGGCCCCCTTTGTACACAGAACAATAGGTCCTGAATGGTTTACTCGAAAATTTCCATCAACATCTCAGGATCAACAAACTGAGTCTATGGAAATTTGGGAAGCCTTTCTGACTCCAAGGTTATTTTCCCATCGCCTTCGACCATCAAAAGGTCAATGTATTCTCATGTGCTACCAACCAAATTTGGTCTCGAGACAGTTTGGGTTGGTTCAAATAAAACCCAAGTGTTTATATGAGAAAAGAAACCATATGTGTTTCCATACCTTGTACTTGACTGAAGAAGAATGTAAAACAAAAATCAACAAATACGCTGGCACCACCAAACTTCCTCCTGTCTCTTTCGAACCTGCTTTTTATTCTACACCAGACTTTCATCAATGGTGGACGGATTATTATAGCTCCCAAATCTTTGATGCTGATAGCCTTGCTCAAGAATTAACTGCAGCTTTTACTGATGTGCAGGAGAATTTTCAAAAAGGTACTTCAACTCATATTAAAGAAATCCAAGCTTTTCAAAAATTATTTGAAACTATCTACAGGCCTGATGATCTTAGTCGGACCGTTCGTGAGGCTGCAGTCATTTTGCGCGAAAAGTTTTCCGCCAAACTGGATAAGTTGAAGTTGCCCTCGTATGTTCGACCAGAACTACGTTATGAAGTGGCTTTCAAACTTAATCCTCCAAAATTCCCTCCACTACCAAGTGCTGATTTTGGTGTGGCTCTAAGTCCTCCTTTCCCAGACTGGTTCGTGTGTGGGAATGCTCTCAAAATTCTTCAAGAGAGTACCAAAAAACGCGCTGAACGAGTGGTTCCGACTAAGCATACCTTGGATACTTTCAAAGGACATCTTCATATAGATCTTAAACATGTTCGTGTCCTGACCCCAATACCTGAAGGTTTGGATTAAGACAATCTTTTCGACTGACTTTTCTTTTCTTTGCTGATATACTGATTTCAGTTTCAACTACAGCTGTTGCACGAAGGAGGAAGATCAAGGAAGCTTCTGCCCAAAAAGATTCTGGGACATCTAAGAGCAACAAACCAAGTGAAAGTGATTCCATCGTTACTGGCAAGAAGCCCACGGTACATACTCATCTCATATTCTTGATTTTGTACAATCTGTGAGTAGTATCCATCTTACTTATCGTCTATTTGCCAGAGCTCGAAACCCCCAACAGGTTCGAAGCGGAAAGCTTCCTCGACAGCTGCCTCAGATGGCGAAGATAAATTTCCTCCCCAAACTAGACAAGGACACAAGAAGAGACAAAAAGGTGTTACCCCTTCAAGAAAAGGGAAAAGGATAAGCCCCTCTAAAACTGTTTCTCCTGGTGATAAGGCGTCCTCTGAAGAGTCTCCTTTGAAAACTGCTAGTAATGCTTTCGTTGTGGAAAGTCATAATTCAAGTCCAGACAATATCCCAACCAAGGTATTTGGGTTCCACCCCACATATTATCTTATGATCTTAACCAAATAATTAAACTGACATTTACCTTGTTATTGCAGGAAGACGCTGGCACTGCCACTTCAGGTTTCAAGGACCATGGCTTTACCATTAATGTTGACAAACTTTACAGTAATTGTCAAACTTTAACTTTCGTTAACTAAACCCCTCAAAGGCTTATCTTTATGACTAACTTTGCTCTGTTTAACATAGGTACCTCTCAAAATCAAACTCATGTTCTCTCGCCAGTCTTCGAAGACGTTAGGCCAATTGCTACCATATTGCCTAATGAACCAGTCGAAGAAAGTCACTCCACTGACGAATCCCCACCTACTCATCAAGACAAAAATTTGGAAGAAGATCACCCATTCTCAGGCAGCGACAATGTGAACCCCCAAACACATGACAGTGAAGATACTGCATCGGAGCAAGATGCTATGGAGGAAATTTCTCAACCAGAAAAACAAGATCCTCAAGGGACTTCGACTCTTGAGACGAAAACCATTCCTGAGATAACTTCGACGCTTGCCCCCGTGAAGCCTACTCCTTTGGAGCTGGAACAACTTAAGCAAACTGATCCTCTTAGTTTCTTAAAGGCCATCATGGATGCGAATACTTCTTCGTCTTCGGAACTTAATGTCTCTCCAGCTGCAACTGTAGAATCTAGTGATAAAGAAGATATTCCTAGCCTCCTTCGACAAATAAAAGAGAGATTCTTTGGAGTCAATCTTGTAGACGTCCTCAACCGGGAACCTATTAAGAGTCACAACTTAAATCAACTTCTAAAGAAGGTAGATTTGCTCCAAGTTTCCACAGAAGTTTCAGAGGTAATTGTTCTGTTAGGCTCTCTACTCGAGCAGCTCCAGGCCAACATTCTTCGAAGGCAAAATGTCGAAAAAGAGCTATCTGAGACAAAGGCCTCTCATGACTCTTCATGGAACTCTGCTGTAGACGCAACGAAACAAGGTGAGGCCCTCAAGCTTAAACATTCAGAAAATCAGAAGGCCTTTGATGATTATGAGAAGAACATCAACTCCTGGAAACAAGAGATAAAGGTGTTAGAACAAGATTTGTTCTGATCAATTATCTTAGTTTTGATGATAACAATAATATGAATTTTGCTTAAGATAATATGGTACTCTAATCCAATGCAATTTCCCTTTCAGGAAATATATAAAAGAGTACGCATAATTCAGCGCTCAGAAGCTTTGTCTCAAAGGGTTCAGCATGCAACATCAGAACATGGTCTGGCAAGACATCAGAAGATGGTCGAAGCAGAATCAGAACATGGGTCTATGGAAGCATCAGAAGAACAAGAGAACAGAAGCACTGAAGTTCTGATGGTATCACGCTCAGAAGCACTTCAAGGTCAGAAGATCAGAAGATGCTATGCACCAAGCTGTTTGACTCTGATGATATTCAAACGTTGTATTCACAAACATCAGATCAGAAGGAAGTACAAGTGGCAAGCTACGCTGACTGACAAAAGGAACGTTAAAAGCTATTCTAGGCTACGTCAGTAGACACAGCGTGAACAAGGCTCGAGGTAGTTGACAAAAGCGTATAACATTAAATGCGATGCTGTACGGAACACGCAAAGCATTAAATGCACTCAACGGTCATCTTCTCCAACGCCTATAAATATGAAGTTCTGATGAGAAGCAAGGTTAACGATCCTGAACAAAACAACGCTTATTAACTTGCTGAAACTCTGTTCAAATTCAAAGCTCAGAATCTTCATCTTCATCAAAGCTCACTACATTGCTGTTGTAATATTTTAGTGAGATTAAGCTTAAACGATTAAGAGAAATATCACAGTTTGTGATTATAGCTTTCAAGAAGCATTTGTAATACTCTTGAATTGATTACATTAAGTTGTAAGGAACTAGAGTGATCGTGTGGATCAGAATACTCTAGGAAGTCTTAGAAGTGATCTAAGCAGGTTGTAACTAGAGTGATCGTGTGGATCAGTAGACTCTAGAAAAGTCTTAGAGGGTATCTAAGCAGTTGTTCCTGGAGTGATCAGTGTGTGATCAGAAGACTCTGGAAGACTTAGTTGCTGACTAAGTGGAAAACCATTGTAATCCGTGCGATTAGTGGATTAAATCCTCAGTTGAGGTAAATCATCTCTGCGGGGGTGGACTGGAGTAGTTTAGTTAACAACGAACCAGGATAAAAATAACTGTGCAATTTATTTTTATCTGTCAAGTTTTTAAAGCTACACTTATTCAAACCCCCCCTTTCTAAGTGTTTTTCTATCCTTCAATTGGCATCAGAGCGCCGGTTCTAAGGTGCAAGCACTTAACCGTGTTTAGAAAAGATTCAGGAAAAGAAAAATGCTTCAGTAAAAGATGGTTGATGAAAGTGAAAAGTCTACACCTGCATCTACATCTGGCTCTGCTGAGCAATACAACGGTAACAATGGTTATACTAGACCGCCGGTATTTGATGGTGAAAACTTTGAATATTGGAAAGATAAACTGGAAAGTTACTTTCTTGGTCTAGATGGTGATCTATGGGATCTTCTGATGGATGGTTACAAACATCCAGTAAATGCCAGAGGCGTAAAGCTGACAAGGCAAGAAATGAATGATGATCAAAAAAAGCTTTTCAGGAATCATCATAAATGCAGAACTGTTTTGCTGAATGCTATCTCTCATGCTGAGTATGAGAAGATATCTAACAGGGAAACGGCCTATGACATATATGAGTCCTTGAAAATGACTCATGAAAGAAATGCTCAAGTCAAGGAGACTAAAGCTCTAGCTTTAATCCAGAAGTATGAAGCCTTCAAGATGGAGGATGATGAAGACATTGAAAAGATGTTTTCAAGATTTCAAACTCTTACTGCTGGATTGAGAGTTCTTGACAAGGGATACACCAAGGCTGATCACGTAAAGAAGATCATCAGAAGCTTACCCAGAAGATGGAGTCCTATGGTGACTGCATTCAAGATTGCAAAGAATCTGAATGAAGTTTCTCTGGAAGAGCTCATCAGTGCCTTGAGAAGTCATGAAATAGAGCTGGACGCAAATGAGCCTCAAAAGAAAGGTAAGTCTATTGCATTAAAATCCAATATCAAGAAATGCACTAACGCTTTTCAGGCTAGAGAAGAAGATCCTGAAGAATCAGAATCTGAAGAAGAAGATGAACTGTCTTTGATCTCCAGAAGGCTAAATCAACTCTGGAAGACCAAGCAGAGGAAGTTCAGAGGCTTCAGAAGTTCAAAGAAATTTGAACGTGGAGAATCTTCTGATGACAGAAGATTTGACAAGAAGAAGGTCATGTGCTATGAATGCAATGAGCCTGGACACTTCAAGAATGAATGTCCAAATCTTCAGAAGGAAAATTCCAAAAAGAAGTTTCATAAGAAGAAAGGTCTTATGGCAACCTGGGATGAGTCAGAAGATGATTCAGACTCTGAAGATGAGCAGGCCAACTGTGCACTGATGGCGACAGAAGATGACGGATCAGAATCTACATCAGAATCAGATTCTGAAGAGGTATTTTCTGAACTTACTAGAGATGAGTTAGTTTCCGGTCTAACTGAACTTCTGGAACTCAAGTCTCAGATTAGTCTCAAATACAAAAAGCTGAAAAAGCTATTTGAATTTGAAACAAAGAAGCTTGAGTTGGAGAATTCTGAATTAAAAAAAAAACTTTTAAAATTATCCAATAATGTTGGATCTCCTTCTGATTCAGAAAAATCCATTCCTAGTCTAAACCATATTCTGAAAGAATATGATTTAAGTTTCAGGAAGTTCTTATCTAGAAGTATTGGCAGAAGTCAGCTAGCTTCTATGATATATGCTGTGTCTGGAAACAAAAGAGTTGGCATTGGTTTTGAGGGTGAAACCCCATACAAACTTGAACCTGTTGATGAAATGAAATTCACATACAAGCCATTGTATGATCAGTTCAAGTATGGCCACTCCCATGATATTAGGCACACTTCACATGCTCAAAGTTTTCACATAACACACACCAAAAAGCATGTGACACAACCTAGGAAATATCATGAAACTCACATTAAGAATTATCATGCTGTTCCTCCTATTGCTTACAATGTTAAATCCAAGTTCAATCAGAACTTGAGGAGAACTAACAAGAAAGGACCCAAGAAAATGTGGGTACCAAAGAAAAAGACTATTTCTTTTGCAGATTCTCTTGGCGACAAAGAAGATAAAAATCAACATGACATGTCACCTGGACTCAAGTTGGTCTCAACACTTGAAAGGAAGAAGGATAGTCTTCCAAGTTCTGGTACCTAAATATGTTGAAGAATCTATGTTCTTAGGAAATCAGAAAAGATAGTTTATCAGTCTTGAAATCATTTGTCTTGTCTGTTTCTCAAGCAATGGTGTTTCGTTCTTGAGTATTCTAAATGCTCTAAAGGCTACAGAGTATACAATACTGAAACATTGATTGTAGAAGAATCAATCAATATCAGGTTTGATGATAAGCTTGGTTCTGAAAAACCAAAGCAGTTTGATAATTTTGCAGATTGTGATATTGATATATCAGAAGTTGTTGAGCCAAGAAGCAGCGCATCAGAAGCAGAGCTTCTCAGAAGAAAAGAATCGGAAGATCAAGTATCAGCTTCTCTGGAAAATATAAGCATTTCTGAAGAACCATCTGTCAGAAGATCATCCAGACTCATCTCTGGTCATTCAGAAGATGTCATTCTTGGAAAGAAGGATGATCCAATCAGAACAAGAGCATTCCTTAAGAACAATGCAGATTGTCAATTAGGTCTTGTATCTTTGATCGAGCCAACTTCTGTTGATCACGCTCTAGAAGATCCAGACTGGATAATTGCTATGCAAGAAGAACTGAATCAGTTTACAAGGAATGATGTTTGGGATCTTGTTCCTAGACCAGATGGATTCAATATAATCGGTACAAAATGGGTCTTCAGAAACAAGCTCAGTGAGAAAGGCGAAGTGGTAAGGAACAAAGCCAGACTGGTGGCTCAGGGTTATAGTCAGCAAGAAGGGATTGATTATACAGAAACCTTTGCACCAGTGGCCAGGTTAGAATCTATTCGTCTATTAATTTCATTTGCCACTCAACATAACATCACTCTTTATCAGATGGATGTTAAGAGTGCCTTCTTAAATGGTTATATAGATGAAGAAGTTTATGTCCATCAACCTCCTGGTTTTGAAGACTCTATGTCTCCTAATCATGTTTTTAAACTTAAGAAATCATTGTATGGATTGAAACAGGCTCCCAGAGCTTGGTATGAACGCTTAAGTTCTTTCCTTCTGGATAATGGTTTCACTAGAGGAAAAGTGGACACTACTCTCTTTTGTAAAACCTTTAAAAGGGATATTTTAATTTGTCAAATATATGTAGATGATATTATTTTTGGAACATCTAATGCTACACTTGGAAAGGAGTTTGCTGAGTCTATGCAGGCTGAGTTTGAAATGAGCATGATGGGAGAACTCAAGTATTTCCTTGGAATACAAATAAATCAAACATCAGAAGGAACGTATGTTCACCAAACCAAGTATGTGAAGGAACTTCTGAAGAAGTTTAATCTTCTAGACTGCAAAGAAGCCAAAACTCCTATGCATCCAACATGCATTCTAGGTAAGGATGAGGTAAGTAAGAAGGTAGATCAGAAGTTATACAGAGGTATGATTGGATCTCTTCTATATCTGACTGCTTCTAGACCTGACATTCTGTTCAGTGTTTGTTTGTGTGCTAGATTCCAATCAGATCCTAGAGAATCTCATTTAACTGCTGTTAAGAGAATTCTAAGGTATCTGAAAGGTACTACTAATGTTGGTTTAGTTTACAGAAAATCTAAAGAATACAACTTAGTAGGATTCTGCGATGCTGATTATGCTGGAGACAGAATTGAAAGAAAGAGTACTTCAGGAAGTTGTCAATTTCTTGGAAGTCGTTTGATCTCCTGGTATAGCAAGAAGCAAGCAACTATTGCTCTATCAACGACAGAAGCAGAATATGTCGCTGCTGCTGGTTGCAGTACACAGATGCTCTGGATGAAGAGTCAGCTGGAAGATTATCAGATATTTGAGAGTAACATCCCTATATTCTGTGATAATACTTCTGCTATATGTTTATCTAAGAATCCTATTCTTCATTCAAAAGCTAAACATATTGAGATTAAACATCATTTCATAAGGGACTATGTTGAGAAGGGTGTTATATCTTTAAACTTTGTTGGTACAGACCATCAATGGGCTGATATCTTTACAAAACCCCTGGCTGAAGATAGGTTTAAGTTCATTCTGAAGAACATCAGTATGGATTTATGCCCAGAATGAGAAGATGAGAAGTTCTTATGTATGAGTATCTTCTGAAATGAAAATGGATCATTTTTTATATATCAGAAGTTTTGATTGAAATCTTTTAGAAATTATGATTCGGTTATTACTAACGTTTCATTATCTAAGTTGATTCAGAACCTCTTTTAAAGCAAAACAGCTGTAACGTTTTATCTCGGGATGGTAAACCTGTCGTTACTATTCATGGATAAGCGTGCGTGCAGTTGAAGGGACGCCGACCATAGGTAACTGTGCTAGTCACCTCATTCGTCTTTATTATCTCTCCTCACGTCACGTAACATTAAATGCTATTCATCATTCGTTTCATTTTATTTTTTTTAAATACTCTTCAAACACTTTTCCTTCCCTCTCATATTTTCTCATCTTTCTCTATCTCTTTGCATTCCTCATCAAGTTTTTCTCTCTCTCTCTTCCGTTTTCGTCTCTTGCTCAAACAAATTTTTTTAAAAAATCCTAGCTCAAACCTAGCGTTCACCCTAAGCCTGTTGAAGATCTATGACTCAAAGGCGACAGATCTCTGCATATCTCGGGATGGCTCTCCTAATACCTCTCAAGTCAGACCTCTTCTTTGATGTTGTTATCAACTTTCACCCAAAGACAGAAGACTTTCTTGAGTTATGGGAGGAGGTTAAGAATGATATTCTTAACTTCTATGTTAAGGGAAAGCCCCGTTTGCAACATTAGCTCTCTGTCTGTGAACTGTCCCTCTCTTCCTCTTTGGTCACTTGGATCTCTCCTACAGTGGAGGTTCTAGTCTGGAAGACAGGAGTCCACAGGGATTCTTGATGGGTTGACACAGAGCGTGTCCTGCTAGGGTGCTGTTTTTAATTTTTGTAGTCATTTCCTCTTGGGATGACTTTTTATGTATTTGCTAGGAATGTTTCTCATCTTGTTAAACATAGGAACCTTTTGTAATATCTTTTGATTATCAATAAAAAGTTTCTTTGCTTTTACATTCCAGTGATTTTATTTGTCGTTTTATGCATCTGAATCTTTTGAAATATTCTTTTTGATGTTATGACAAAAAGGGGGAGAAGATAAATGATAAATGATTTGATTAATCTATCAGTTGCTGGGTAAAGCTCACACACATTTACTAACAAGAACTGCAAGTTCTATATGGTTTAAGTGTTTTGCAGGTATAAAGAAGTGAAGAGAATCTTCAAAGCAAACACAAGAAGCAAAACCATGACCATGGAAACTGAAGCAAGCCGAGTGCTGTCAAGCTTCAGAAATCAGAAGCACTGATAATAGAATTTGATCCATATTTGTCTATTTGTTTTGACAAAATTCTATTTGCTCTGATACATTATTTTAGCCTATATGGCTCTGATACATATAATGTGTTCAAACATAGATTCTATGTTCTAACTCGTTCATGCAGACTTTTGTCGTTTAGTTTTTGTTCTGTAACATTTCAGGATGTAGAGATGCTCTGATGATGCTCTGGTACATTCAACAATGTTCTGATACAAATCTAGCATGAAGTGATGTTGGTAGAAATTCAAGCTCTGAAGCTATCCGAGGGAAGCAGAAATTCAAAGCTGTGAATGTTCTAAAGATCCAGAAAACTCAAGTTCTGAAGCTGTCCTAAATGGAAGCAGAAATCAGAAGCTGTGAATGTTCAGAAGATCAAAGAAATTCAAGTTCTGAAGCTGTCCTGAATGGAAGCAGAAATCAGAAGCTGTGAATGTTCAGAAGATCAAAGAAATTCAAGTTCTGAAGCTGTCCTAGATGGAAGCAGGAATCAGAAGCTGTGAGTGTTCTAGGGATCTAAGGAAATTCTAGTTCTGAAGCTGTCCTATGGAAGCAGAAGTCAGAAGCTATGAATTCTCTAAAGACAGAAGCTTATATGATCGTCTCTACCGAAATAATCAGGGAAGTCTTTTATTAAAGTTCTTCGAGTATTTATTTCAGGGGGAGATTATTTATCTCAGGGGGAGATTGTTAATCTCAGGGGGAGACATATTCATATGCTTATGCTATAGCTGTGTAATTTGTCTTTTGCCGTCTGTTCTTTCTGATCGCAAATTCATATCATTTATATATGTTTTTGTCATCATCAAAAAGGGGGAGATTGTTAGAACAAGATTTGTTCTGATCAATTATCTTAGTTTTGATGATAACAATAATATGAATTTTGCTTAAGATTATATGGTACTCTAATCCAATGCAATTTCCCTTTCAGGAAATATATAAAAGAGTACGCATAATTCAGCGCTCAGAAGCTTTGTCTCAAAGGGTTCAGCATGCAACATCAGAACATGGTCTGGCAAGACATCAGAAGATGGTCGAAGCAGAATCAGAACATGGGTCTATGGAAGCATCAGAAGAACAAGAGAACAGAAGCACTGAAGTTCTGATGGTATCACGCTCAGAAGCACTTCAAGGTCAGAAGATCAGAAGATGCTATGCACCAAGCTGTTTGACTCTGATGATATTCAAACGTTGTATTCACAAACATCAGATCAGAAGGAAGTACAAGTGGCAAGCTACGCTGACTGACAAAAGGAACGTTAAAAGCTATTCTAGGCTACGTCAGTAGACACAGCGTGAACAAGGCTCGAGGTAGTTGACAAAAGCGTATAACATTAAATGCGATGCTGTACGGAACACGCAAAGCATTAAATGCACTCAACGGTCATCTTCTCCAACGCCTATAAATATGAAGTTCTGATGAGAAGCAAGGTTAACGATCCTGAACAAAACAACGCTTATTAACTTGCTGAAACTCTGTTCAAATTCAAAGCTCAGAATCTTCATCTTCATCAAAGCTCACTACATTGCTGTTGTAATATTTTAGTGAGATTAAGCTTAAACGATTAAGAGAAATATCACAGTTTGTGATTATAGCTTTCAAGAAGCATTTGTAATACTCTTGAATTGATTACATTAAGTTGTAAGGAACTAGAGTGATCGTGTGGATCAGAATACTCTAGGAAGTCTTAAAAGTGATCTAAGCAGGTTGTAACTAGAGTGATCGTGTGGATCAGTAGACTCTAGAAAAGTCTTAGAGGGTATCTAAGCAGTTGTTCCTGGAGTGATCAGTGTGTGATCAGAAGACTCTGGAAGACTTAGTTGCTGACTAAGTGGAAAACCATTGTAATCCGTGCGATTAGTGGATTAAATCCTCAGTTGAGGTAAATCATCTCTGCGGGGGTGGACTGGAGTAGTTTAGTTAACAACGAACCAGGATAAAAATAACTGTGCAATTTATTTTTATCTGTCAAGTTTTTAAAGCTACACTTATTCAAACCCCCCCTTTCTAAGTGTTTTTCTATCCTTCAAAAGGCACTCGAGGACAAGATAAAAGAAGCTGAACGTTGTCAGGCAGCCATACAAAAATCTAACCAACAAGATTTGCTCGAAGTGGTGCAGTCGGGAATTAGAAATTTCGAGACTGCACAGAAATTAGTGCCAAAAATCGAAAGTTTGAAGAAACAACGGGCACTAATCGAGCTTCGTATGTCTTCATGGGAGACTCAATACTTGAAGATCAAAACGGATCTCCCTGAGGATTTTAACTAGATGTTTTCAGTCCTGTTACTTGTTGCACCTTTGTTTTGTAATCGAAACTACTGTAGACTCATAATATTTGTATGCTTGACTCCTATTTATATCTATAATGTTTGCCAGCATTACTTTTAGCGAATCTAAACATTTCTGCCAAAATATATCTTTAGATTCTCTACAGTGCTTTTCATTTAATGCAACGTGTAGAATCCTGAACATCTTTCGCAGCATCCTTGCCTCTAGACTTGACGTTTCCCCTTCTCTAGCCATAATCATTACTAAACAGTGACGTCACTTTCTCCAAAACGTCGGTTTAAGACGTGCGTGCATCAGTTTCATGATTACTTTTCAACTTCCAATGGCGGGAAACGGCGGAAGCCATAACTTCTTTCTTTGGAAAACCAACCGCAGTCCAATCACTCATTAACAATTAAAAACCACCCTTCAGTATTCCCAGTCTATATAAAGGGTCAAATATTGTCTTCATTTCTTCATTCATGCGCTTTCTCTCCAAACCAAACACAGAAAAAGAAAACACACAACTTCTCTCTCAAAACACCTTTCTTATCTTGCAATGGCTGAACCTCTCTTCTTTAACGACATCAAAGCCCTCATCAGAGGCGAGTTCAGACTCTCTGAGGATGAACTTGTTCGTCATTTTATCAACATCGAAACCCTCTTTGTCAACCAAGAACTGGACTTCTATTTTGAAGAAGTCTTGGAGGGTGCTATTTACCCCAACATGGTGGCAGAATTCTGGATGAATGCGTCTTTACGCATAGATCCTGAAGGTAGGACCACCATTGATTCTGAAATTCGACACGCTCGTCTCAGCATCACTGCCACCACTATTGCCAACCTAATAAGATGCAATAACTCTGGTGAAACTTTTGATGACAACAGTTTCAGCATGACTACTCATCTCATGTTGAGAACTCTTATGGACAATGATCGTTTCAGTGCCAAAGTCATCAGGATCTGGCACCAGATGCTCGTGGGGAACTTCCAACCTCGGCGGATCGATGAAAACAACATCATGGTTGAAGACTTAGAGTTCATCCTCTGTGGTCTTCGAGGGAGGAAAATTAACATTCCTTTAATGATCTTTAAAGGACTTGTTAAAGCTGTCTCTGCCGGTGTTGACCGTCGAGGGAGTGTGACTTGTCTTCCCTACGGGAGACTCCTCAGTTACATTTTCCTGAAGAAAGGTGTAGTGAGGCGGATGCGAGGCTCTAGAGCCACGGATATGTTCGAAGCTGAACCTTCGCCTGTGCTGTCCTTGGAAGGCTTGGACCAAAGGATCAACTAGCTAGTTTTTTCTTAGGGTTTTTTTTTTTTATATGCCCCCTTTTTTTTCTTTTTTTTTTTTTTGTAATCTTGGATCCTGTTCTTTGGATCCCTTGTAATGCATGTACTTCCATGCTTTTAAATGAAAAACACTTTTGGTGTCTCCTTAGATTCTTTTCCTTTCATCGCAAAGCCATTTTGATCAACGTAGCGTATATGTTTTGACACATGCCTGACCATTTTGGCTTTTCGTAGTACCCTGAGTATCTACGTTTTTGCAATCCTTACTTCGTACATACTTGGTTTATATCTCTTCAAATATTTCCCGTTTACTCTTAAGATCCTACGATCTTCTGCTAATTCTTCAATTTCGTAAGCATTGTTCGAGAATACTTTCAAGATTCGAAAGGGTCCTTCCCAATGTGGGGACCATTTACCAAGTGCCTGATTCTTTCGATCTATAGGTAAAATAACTTTCCAAACTAAGTCATTATTAACAAAAGTTTTACCTTTCACCTTTTTATTATATGCTCTGGACACTCTTTCCTTTTGCCTTTTTATCATTTCCAGTGCCCGAAGTCTGTCTTCGTCCAAATCTACTAACTCATTCATCATTAACTCCCAGTATACGTTGGGAGGAATGTCTGCTTGTCTTTGTATTCTTACTGATTGCAAACATATCTCAATTGGGAGTACTGCATCATGTCCAAACGTCAACTGGAAAGGAGTTGTATTTGTGGCTTCTTTTGGAGATGTCCGACAAGCCCAGAGCGCTTGATCTAAGGTCTTATGCCAATTCTTAGGTTTCTTTCCCACATGTTTCTTAATAAGGCCAATTATTATTTTGTTTGCTGCTTCAACCTGTCCATTTGCTTGGGCGTAATAAGGTGTAGAAGTAAATAACTTGAAACCTATTTCTCTGGCAAAGTCTTGCATTTTTCGTCCAGTAAAGACTGATCCCTGATCAGTTGTTATACTTTCTGGGATTCCAAACCTATATATAATGTGTTTCTGAATAAACTCAATCACAGCCTCTTGATCCACATTTGCCAGTGGTATTGCTTCGACCCATTTTGTGAAATAGTCTATTCCTACCAAAATGTACCTTTGACCTTTAGATGACTTGGGGTGAATTTCTCCAATCAAATCTAATGCCCATCCCCTGAAAGGCCATGGTTTTACTATCGTACTTAATTCGTTCGCTGGAGCGTGTTGGATACCTGCATGTTCTTGGCACTCTTGGCACCCTTTCGCAAACTCTATGCAATCCTTTAACATCGAAGGCCAATACATCCCATAACGAAACAAGAGCCATTTCATTTTGTGCCCTGCTTGATGTGCACCACATGCCCCACTATGTACGTTCGACAGAGCCAAATATGCTTCTGCTTCACCCAAGCATTTCAACAATACCCCTTCAGGAGTTTTCTTGAACAATTCATTTCCCATCAGAAAATATGACAATGCTCTATACTTGATTTTCCTGTCTGTATCCGTCGAAGGGTTTTTTAGGTAGTTAATAATTGGACTCCTCCAATCTGTGTCTGCCAACGAGTTTATATTTAGTACCTCGAATTGTTCTTTGTTGGCATAACCCAATTGTGAGTTCTCTAGATCACTTGGCAAAAGTTTAGTAAACATTGCTCTTCCTCTTACTTCAATCAATTCCTCCAACTTTTCTTTTGATACTTTATATCCTAAAGCTAATTGTGCCAAGTCGTTTGCTTCCTGGTTATTCACCCTTGATACGTGTTTTAATTCCACATATTCGAATTTCTTGAGTAGCCTATTTGCGATGACAAAATACATGATCAAATTTTCTTTGATGCACTTGTACTCCTTTGTCAATTGTTTGATGACCAATTCGGAGTCTCCTTTAATTTCGACTCTGGTTGCCCCCAATTCTAACAAAGCCTCAAGTCCAGCAATTAATGCTTCGTATTCAACTTCATTATTGGAGCATAATGGACCTTCGATTTTAAACTTGAGCTTTGTTGGAATTCCATCGGGAGAAATTATCAATATTCCAACCCCAGTACCCTCTCTATGCGTTGAACCATCGAAGTATAACTTCCAAGGTTTTAAGTCCACATAATGCTGATGATTCTCAACCACCGCATGGTCGACAATGAAGTCTGACACAATCTGACCTTTCATTGCCTTGAGAGGCTGAAATGTTAATGAATATTCAGTAAGGGCCAAAGCCCATTTGCCAATTCGACTATGTAGTATTGGCTTAGATAACATATGTTTAATAACATCACAATGAGATGAAACATAAACATCAACTGGCTTTATATAATACTTAAGTTTGATACAGGAGAAATACAAACAAAGGCAGAGTTTTTCTATATCAGTATATCTAGTCTCTGCATCATTGAGTACTCTACTTAAGTAATAAATGGCTCTCTCGATGCCATTCTCATCCTCCTGAGCAAGCATGCTGCCTATTGTTTTATCTGATGCTGAAATGTATAGGCGCATGTGCTTCTTCCCATTTGGGGGAGACAGAATTGGTGGACAAGTCAAGTATTGCTTTATCTGATCGAAAGCTTCTTGATGTTCAGCACGCCATTCGAATTTTCCTTGCTTAAGCCGAAGTAGAGGTGAGAAAGCTTGCGTGCGTCCACTCAAGTTAGAGATAAATCTCCTTAAGAAATTTATTTTGCCCAATAATGATTGTAGTTCTTTCTTCATGGATGGGGACTTGGTTTCCCTAATGGCTTTCGTCTTGTTCTGGTTAATTTCTATGCCTTTTTTGTGGACTACGAACCCCAAGAAATCACCTGCCTGCACAAAGAAAGCACATTTAAGGGGGTTCATCTTCAAGCCATATTTCCTCATTCTTTCGAAGGATTGGCTCAGATGATCGAGATGACTCATACCCGAGGTAGATTTTACCACAATGTCATCTATATATACTTGCATGAATGTTTCTATAAAGTCATGAAATATAGAATTCATTGCTCTTTGATAAGTTGCCCCAGCGTTTTTCAAACCAAAAGGCATCACAACCCATTCGTAAGTGCCTATTGCCCCTGGGCAACGACATGCTGTCTTGGATACATCATCTTCTGCTATAAAAATTTGATTGTATCCCGAATATCCATCCAACATGCTCAAATACTCAAAACCTGCGGCTGAGTCTACTAGCATTTCTGCTATAGGCATGGGATACTCGTCTTTAGGAGTAGCTGCATTAAGGTCACGAAAGTCTATGCATACTCTTAATGAGCCGTTCTTTTTAATTACAGGTACTATATTAGCAATCCACTCGACATACCTTGTAGTTTGGATAAATTTGCACCGTAAGAGTCTTTCGACCTCTGCTTTAATCTTCGAGTGAATCTCTGGCGCGAATCTTCTGGGAGTTTGTTTTATGGGCTTCTTCCCTTCTTTTATTGGTAATTTTAGTTCGACTAAATCCCTTCCTAGACCAGGCATCTCATCATAGTCCCAAGCAAAACAATCTCTGTTTTCTTTCAGCATTTTGATGACCGTTGCTTTCAATTCTGGTTCTAGTTTCGCGCTGATATATGTTATCCTTTTTTGATCATTGTCTCCAAGATTTACTTCTTCAAGTGGATCTTGGGCCAGCATCTTTATATTCGGCGCCATTGGATCTTTTTCGAACCCCAAAGGTTCCTCGTTGTATATTGCATCCAACCTTTGGTTTGGTTCTTCTCTTATGATCTCTTCGTCTGGAGTCGTGTGTTCAGGGAGTTCGAAACTCGCACGTATCTCAAATTCTGTTATTCCTTCTTTGGTTAAAACTGCATCTATCTTTGTATCTGATAGTTCGGCTTCGAGAGCCGCCTTCCTTTTGTTCTCGGCCACATAGGCCGAAATCTTTTCGAAGAACGAAGACTCAGACATGATTAATGTCATCGTCCCAGCCTGTTGGCCGTACTGTCGGATAATTCTCCGATGGTGCTGTATCTGGTGGACCATCCATGATCTCTCTATCCCACTGGAATCCATTTGGGTGTAAAGTTAAATAGTACAATGCATTTTTATTTGGGGTATACATCTCTTCTGCAGCATGACAAGGGCCTATGTTTGCCAGGTTCCTGTCGAAGTTGGTTTTGTTCACCTGGTTGACCTCAGCCATGTAGTAACTCTGATCACCTTCGATATTCTCCACTATACCATCTTCTCTCCAAATTGTCACCCTCTGATGCATTGTTGAGGGCACAGCTGCTACTCCATGAATCCATTCCCTACCAAGCAAAAGGTTGTAGTTTGCCTTTGCTGGTATAACCATGAACATGGTTGGCCTGGTAACTGAGCCTACTGTCAAATTGACTTGAACAACTCCTAGTGTTTGTCCTATTTTGCCTTCGTAGTTAGATAAAACCATGTTATGTGGCCTTATATCCGTATCGAACATACCAATTCTTTTTAGCATGTATTGAGGCATTAGGTTCACTGCTGCTCCCCCATCAACTAGGACTTTATTAATGCCCACGTTCTCGATCTTAGCCCTGATATAGAGTGGCTTCAAATGATTTCGCATACCCTCATCAGGCCTTTCGAAGAAAGCATTCTGTTCTTCTACTGCACCATTATTCAGCACATAGTAACACACAGGTTTGTGTTTTGTCATTTCTTCGATATCAGCCTCTTCACAGTCTTCTACTTCAGTTTCCTGATTAAACTCATGAGGGAGTACAGAAACAACATTGCAATTCAAGTTTATAGATGACACTCCATCAGAATCAAAATCATTTGTCATTCTATCCTCTTCTTTCCAAGAATTTGAACGCATCTTTTCTTCTTCTTCCAAGAGTTTTTCAGCTTCGAACAATCTGCGTTCTACCGGAGGTTTGTTTGACTTTGCCCCCTGGTATGGGACTTGATTGCTACTAGATTCTCCAGCTTCTCTTGGCCTATATTCCTTCTGAGCCTTTTTTATTCTCTGATGCCTTCTCCACTGGGACCGAGACATAGGATTTTTTCCTTTATAATTCTCCAATCGATACGCCTCTCGATTTGGTCTTTGAAATTGTTTCCTATATGCCATTGCAGTTCTACCACCTTGGTCCCAACTTCGCCATTTGTTGGTTCTTGCATCAGCTTGCACCCACCTATCCCTTGGCGCATCTGCAGGGATTCTGAAAGTTACCCTTCGAGTTCTGGGGTGTGGGCTATCAGGCCTCTTTGTTGGAGTCCGTATGTCGAAACCGTACAGGTTGGGACGCAACCCCTGAGTTTCTTGACTCATGTAGCAATACACACGTTCGAATGATCGTGCTAGCATTTCGTCATAGACTGCCCCACATCTTGGGCAGAGAGCAACTTCAGTGTTTTCTTTGTGGCATCTGACCAAAAATCCTACCAAGCTTTCCTCCATCTTAGGGTACAGTTGTAGTAGGGGATTTGGCTCTCTTCCTGGGTGTTCCCACCTTTCGCGTCGAACCCTTTCGAAGTTGGCTTCGACCCTTCGATTCAGCATGATCGAACACCTTGGACACATCCACTGCTTACCACCATTTCTCTCGTGGCAATTCCAGAGATATTCTTTGAGGCTTTCGGTTCTTGGAGGAACTTCGATGCCCCCATTTTGCTTCGTCAGCCATGTCTCTAGTTTGCCAAATTCAGACACTGGTCGTCTGGCGCTGACCATGTTAACCGCTGCTGGAGGAACTTCAGAGATCTGGATTTTCTGGAGTTTCATCCTGAGGTCTTCAGTGGCCTCACTGTTTTCTTCCTTCGATGCTTCAGTTATTTCTGTCTTGGAAGATTCTTCAACAACAGTGTTGAAGACTATTTCACCTTTTAGGCTTTCAGTAGCCTGCTTTCCATTGAACATTGCTTTAGTCTCCACAACCTCAACTTCAGAGGCCTCCACCATGTTGATATCTTCTACCTCGCAGAGGCTAGCGTCAGCAATGTTTAGGGGATTGGTATCGACCCTCATATGACTCTTGGTCTTGTCAGCAAACTTCAACCTTCCATCATTGAGAGCATTTTGAATTAGATCCCTGAAAAGAAAACATTGAGAAGTTTTATGGCCTAAAAACCCATGATATTTACAAAAACCTCTTTTCTTCCGTTGTTCCAACGGAGGAATTTTTGAATTTGGAGGTAGTATCATTTGGCCATCTTTTACCAATAAGTCAAATATTTCATCACACTTGGTAATGTCGAATGTATAAGTTTTCTTAGGGAACCTATCATTCTTATCGTTTTCTACTGGGTTTTTTCCATTGGCAGGATTTAGCAATTTGCAGGCGTAAGGTGGCGCTTCTTTCAATTCAGCTAAGTCTATTTCGACTTCTTCAGGGCTATACGAGTCATTGAAAGACTCATCATCAGCGTCCTCGGCTTCGACGTACGCTACTCTCTCTTTCTTATAACTTTTATTCGCCCTAACTTTTTCTGCCTTCAGTCGTTCGACTTGTCGAACCCTGTCTGCTAATTGGGCCATGTCCCTAAGGTATTGGGTATCTAGTTTCTTTCTTATTGAATAATCTAGACCACCTGCAGCCATTTCAACAAGTTCATGCTCTGGGACTGTTGTAAAACACCTTGATTTCAACAAACGGAACCTATTTAAATAATCATCAATTGTTTCTGTGAATTTTCTTTTAACACTAGCCAATTCTTTCAAACTTATCTTAGTTTGACCCATGTAGAATTGCTCATGGAAAAGTCTTTCCAAGTATGCCCATGCATCTATCGAATTTGGTGGCAAAGTAGTAAACCAAATGAAGGCATTTTTTGTCAGCGAACTAGGGAAATACTTGATCCTTAAATCCTCGTTTCCCGCTAAGTCTCCTGCTTCTGTCAAATATCTAGCAATATGTTCCACCGTTGACTCATTAGTTTCGCCTGAAAATTTTGTAAATTTGGGCACCTTAGTGCCCCTAGGCAATTCTGTCTGCATGACATAATCTGATATAGGGGATGTATAGTTTGGACGTCTAAGTCCAGTACTAAGGCCATTATTGGCCATAACCCTTTCTATCATGGCAGTTAAGTTATTTTCTGTAGCCAGATTTTCTCTTCTGACTCTTTGAACAACCTCATCTGGGTGTTCGTTCCTACCCACAATCCTTAATCTGGGTCGCTCCTCCTCCGTTTCTTGTCGAACGGGGACGGTTCTTTGATTTGAAGCTTCTAAGTTAATTATTGGAGTTCCTTCGAACATCTCTGTTCTTCGTGAGGGGCCTACATCCCTAGTGGCTGTCCTAGACGACGGAACTATGTCTTGTACACGTTCTAAAATGGGCCTCTCTTCATGATTCGAAGGCTGTTTGTCTTTCCTTTTAGGTGGTGTTATTCCCATGAATTCTGCCATTCGATTCATTTGAGATGATATCTTTTGGAAAGTCTCCATGTTTTCTCTATTTGTAGTAGTAACATTTGCCATTAGTGGGCTTAAAACTGAAGTCAATTCTCTAGCCAAAACCCCTACCATATCATGGTTGCTTGCATCCATTTCTTGTCGAAATGCTGCTTGGTTATTTGTGGTAAAGTGAGGCACCTGGGTAGAAAAACCAGTGTTATGTGCACTTCGACCCACTGAACTAACATTCGGTGAAAATGTCGCATTGTTAGTTGGGGCATATATAGATCCTGCCCCTCGTACGCCCGTTCCATATGGGTATGGCATTCCATATGAACTATTTGGTCTCCATTCGAAAGCAGAATTCGTGCCTTGACCAGGAAAATTATTTGCAGCATTTGTCGAGGCAAACAATACGTCCTCTGCGCTTGTGGATGAGGGTGCGGTTGTCGACACTGAAACTGGAATAGTCCCTGAAAGCCCTGTATTATTTTCAGGCAAAGCTTGGGAATTATCTGCAGGTCTCGATCCATTTGGACCCGTTGCATCTTGTATTCCTTGAGTAGAAGTCGAATTTGCCGCTCCTGATCCTGAACCTTGTGGGGGATCTCGATCACCCCCTGTACTGGCCGTAACAACCATTTTCCTGTTGTACCTTCGTTTGGGAATCGGTTGTGCACTGTTCTTTAATTTACCGTTCCTAAGGTTCATACAAGATCTTGATATTGTCTAGACAAAAATAAAGCAATTGATTAAAACAATCTGCTTGACACTGTCCCACTGGGCGTGCCAATTTGTTTACGGTGATTTCCGGTAAACAACCGCTAGTCTTCCAAACTATAATAAATATGATTTGGTTACTCGCAAGATCGACTAGATTGATCCTAGGACACATAGTCAAGAAGATTGTCATCAACGTTCATTCGAACCATATTCATTATTTGTCTTCTTCAATAAGCGTTGTTCGATTAAAGAACAAATAGTCTTGACAATCACTTTGTTAAATATAAATGTGACCTCAGCGAAAAGATAAGTAACATAACATAGAAAATTAAAAGGACTATTGAAACGTAAAGAATCTCAAACTGCAGAAATGTAAAAGACTTTGAAAGTAAATAACATGAAAGTAATTCGAAAGTAAATGACATCAAAGTAAAGATACAGAAATGTAAATGGCAAGAAGTAAACGAAATGCAGTAATTCTGGGAAATATTTAAAAGCAAAGGGTAATACACATGTATTAAAATGGTGGTGTCATACGTACATTTTCTCAGCGAACTCTTTCTCTTAACGCTTGATACTTGAGTAAATATGTGAGTGATTTGTACAAAATGAACACACAGAATCCTAACATTAAGACTCCTATTTATACTAGTTTCGACCTTAACGGTCCTATACTAATCTGCTGCCACGTTTCTCATAAGAACTTCTAGCGATGCCATCTGTTACTTGGACAGTTACGAAACCGTCTTCGAATTTCAAATCTTCCCGCCTGAGTCTGTCTTCGACGCGTGGCAGTGTATTAAACAAACACTACGAAAAAACACGCTAAGTAGTAATACTTGAATATATTTACAAATTTGTCTAAGTCCCCGAAGACACATACTTTTCACTAGCTTTCAGTATTCATTATCTTCATAGTGAACTTAGAAATCTTTACTCTCGAAGCATGACCATCAGTAGCCATTCTTTTACTTTTAAGGGATGGCCATCAGTAACCATCTTTCCTTCGATTTTCTACTTCTTCGAAGGATAAATAATATAAAACGAAATCTTCAGCTAACACTTCCAAACCCTTATCTCTACTTTGTAGAATGAGGGTTTATTGTGTATGCTCCAACCCAACTACTTGGTATGTGGAAGTGGAAAGCTTTGATGGGTGTCACTCTCATTGGGAGTAGGCACATTGAATAGTTTTCATGTGATAGGTAACGTTTCGTTGGGAATAACTTACATGTGCCCCTACGCTAGCTGGTGATGATGTTTCGTCTGTTTTAGAGTACTTGAGTACTTTGAACAATTTTATGACGAAATCTTAATTGTTGATAGTGCGCAGTGGATGGTTCAATCTTTAATTGTTGATTTTACCTTTTTCTTCCATTCGCGACATGTAAAAAACTCTTTTCTTCCTTTTATCGTCATTCTTTCTTGAGAGTTTTACTGTTCCAGCTTTTTCTTAAGCTCATATGTGATCCTCGCTCGTTGGCACTTGACATACATGAACAATCAATCTGTTATCCTTAAGATAAACCCAACGCCTTCTTGCTTTCGCCCTTTTCTAGGGTTTATTGGTAATGAGCTTTTGCTGACACTTTCTTGAAGGAGTGTTTCTGTTTGAAATTGCTTTATTATCCCATATTGTTCATATTAGTATAATTTTCATAGGGTCCTATAGGATGACCATGAAGTTCATATCTTCTATCTCTAACGAAGATTATTCTAATTTTTCAAACAAATTTGAAGAAGCTCGTTTGGGGGAGTAATTAGATTTGGCTTACCACAACCGATGGGCATTTGTTGTCTTGGCAGTTGGAGCTATTAGGTGAGGGGAAATCTTCCTTCTTAACCATCTCCAAAGGGAGAAAGAGATGCTTAAACAGCGGGATTGACACCTTTACTATTGAGAGAAGTTAATGTTGGATAGAGATCCAAAATCATCTACCTCATTTCTTTTCTTAGAAGCGGCCGTGGAACCTTTTAGGTATCATGGTACTATAGTTTATAAGGTGATACTACTTTATCATAAGTTGCATAGAGTAATGAGACCTTAGCTTTTGCACAAGCATTTTTATCTAGGGAGGGGCGCGTTTGATGAAGCAAACTGGTCTTTAGATGCTGCCCAGAAAAGGATAGAAGATCTTAAGGTGTTTTTGAAGGAGTCTCAAGAAGTTCAGAAGAAGGATGAGCTTGTAAGTTTACTTTTCAACTTCAAACCTGCATCAATAGTACCCAAAGTGATTCGATTTGCTTCAGAACTTGAACTAAACTTATAAAGTTTAATTCTTACTGAAAAACACATGAAACTATCACAATTTGCTTAAGTTTAGAACAGAAAATAGTTATACTAACACACGAAAATACCATTAATTCACCCCTAACAATGCGTTTCAAGAACCTTTCATTGTTCAAGAAGTATGAGAAATCATAGGAATACAGTTACGTTATCTATAAGGATTATTTTGAGAGTGCTTTGAATCACGTGGAGCATTTTTATCCCACTGGGTCAATCTCTCAAGAGAAAATCCATCTTAACCCAAGTGATTGTAGACAGGAAAGTGATTTCCTTAGTGAATTAGCCTTTTTATTTTGTTTCGGCTTGCTTGTAGCCGACATGTGTGTATCCAATGCATAGTTAAACTTTATGATTCCTTTCTTGTAACGTGTGTTTCAATTTTTGTTACTTACCATTGTTTTTACCTCTTTATATGATATTGTTTTTTGATCCTTAGTTCATTTTTCTAGGATACATCTTATCCTCCAAGGTCTTGCTTGAAGTTTTATTGGACGTCTTTGGGGACCATTCCCAACTAAGGGTCAATACTTCTTCCCTTTCAAATGAAAACATAGTTCGAGGTCGACTTATTATGGACTCACCACTGTCTTTGGAATGGCTAGCTACTAAGAGGAGAGTGAGTTGGTATTTTTCATTTTATGGCCTTCTTTCTTTGTGTGTGCGTTGGAACTATGGGGATTTGATTACTTTAGTCGTACTAATATGACATTTCTGACAACACTCATGAGTCTCTGTGATGGGTCTTTGATTTCTTTGGTCATACGCCAATGGCGTTTGTGAATAGATCGTTCAAGACTCGTCGCTATCTTTTATAATCACAAGGAAATGGGATAGTTTGGTAAAATTTTATGTATTATTTGATGGAATAATAGTGTACATCTTAACAATGTGTTATTTATTTACATAAGGACTGAATTAAAATTATCCAAGTGGCATAGACACTACTTATTAACCATCAAAGGTGTGACGTTTGACTTCGATTTCATTTGGATTGATTACATGTACATATCCAATCAGGATGATCCATATTACCTATAGGGGATTAATAGCCATGTCTCTCCAATTCCTAATAAGGAAAGCCATGTTAATATCCATAACCTTTCCCCCGTCTTCCTTTTGGTCTTACTTCAATAGTTTGTATATCCTTTACACTCCACATAGGTCAGTGCTTATCATCACCAGCTCATCATAGAAGTTATGATATTTTAGATTGAGGTGGAGTGTTGATGCCAGTGTGTTTAAGAGGCATGTGAAGATTCTTCCTAGGATGTAGTTGTAGTCTCTTTTGCATGGAATTACTAGAAATTGAGAGTCTATTATTTTGGTATCTCGTCCCTCTCTAGGGTGACCATCAGCTCAATGTACCCCTAAGGACAAGTTATTATGACATTGAAGTCTTGTAGATGTCATCCTTCGTAGAGACATAACTTCTCTCTCTCTCTCTCTCTCTCTCTCTCTCTCTCTCCAATCCCATTTTTTCAAAAAGGTCTGAATAGATGATGTCACAAGAAATGTGGCCATCAATAAGCACTTGGGACACGTCAAAATTATTAATTGTAGACACTTTTGCATGGAACTACTAGAAATTGAGAGTCAATTGTCCTAGTATCTTATCCCTCTCATAGAGTTGATTGTGGTCGTTATAACCTAATATTTTGATGTCGCAGAATTCAAGGATTGGCCTCTCCAGCACTCTAGTTCAAGTGTTTCCCACATTCTTGTTAACGACCATCCATTTGGCATTCTTCCTCTTCATCGTCCCTTCAGATGGATTCCTTGCTCTTGGGACACCACTTATGATGGAAGTGATGTACTGACGCTTCCCTTTAGGGCCTTTTTCTTCTTTACTGTTGGTATCATTCTCTCCTTTGGGTTTGTCAAAAAATTCTATGGTCTTCTTGGGATTTTTCTCTATACGAGGGCAGTGCCTCTTATTTGGTGAATCTCATCAGCTTCCACATACGCTCTTATCATCTACGGTGTACTCAGTCATCCATTGTTTCCTGAAAAGTCCTTCTATTGCATCTTTCAGTTGGATGCAATTATTTGTTGTATGGTTGTGAATCTTATGAAAAATGATAGAACTTGTGACTCTCTAACCGTGTATTAATTTTAACCCCTGGTTTCTTGAACTCGGTGTTTGTGCTCTTCTTTCATATTTTTTACCTCAAAGTATTCAGAGGGTGTAACTGTAATATAGCAATTGGGGGCCGTGTTATCCTTGTTCTTTATGATGACCACTGTGTGGAATCATGTTTTTCAGATTTAGGAAGATATGAATAACATACTCTTGAATATGCTTTTGTTGATGACAATTAACAACTTGAGTGCAAACATAACCAGTGGTTAAATACACAATCTAACTAAGCTACTAAACTAGGATTTAATGATCATTGCAAGTCATCTAATGATGGCCTTAAAAAAGAATACCGGAGGTGATAAAAACACAAGAAGGGGGTTGAAGTGTGTTGAATTTTTCTTCTATTTCTCTTTAAAATCTGTTATTAAATTTTAATTGCAATAGTCACAATCTGATTCAGAGTCTGATGAATTACAACGGAATAATATTAAATATAATTGAATAAAAGAGCAAGATAACACACAAGCAATTTATCTTGGTTCCTCCTACAAATCAGGAGTAGTCCAGTCTGCTTACACTTCCAAGATATTTCCACTATAACCGAATCTGATTACAAGTTACTCAAGCACACAAGCAAGAGCATTCTGATTCCCAAACACAGAAGTAAGGGACTTCAATACTCAAGCACATAAGCAAGAGACTTTTGATTGCTTAAGCACACAAACAAGAGACTTCTGATTGCTCAAGCACTACAATAAAATACATCTACGATAACACTATATTACCACGACCATTTATCCTACATAGTCATAACTCATTTTTTACGCGCATGTTTTTTTTATTAAGAAAATTTTCATCATGATTCTTTTAAAGAACCATTGTCATATAATTTGGGCGACGAGCTTCGAATCCCAACATCAAAAATTTTCCATTTTTTTCAGTAAAAGTAAGCGTGTGTCTCTTAACATTAATTTTTACTTAAAAATTGAAAATATAACAACAACAGTTGTTTAATCAACTGTAGTAACATGTTCTATATTTCACTACAGTTGAAGCTAGCACTGTTGTAAAAGTCTATCCCACAAAATTAAAACATAACATGTACTTTATTCCGTTCATAACACACAAGGGTGTCCTACAAACGAGACGACAATGAAAGAGAAATCTTCACCAATTCATTCATTTATGGAAACTAAATCTTCACCATCTCCACGATCCTCTCTCTCTCTCACGCTTCTGAATGTTTAGGTTCTTCACTAGGGTTACTTGTTTCCTTTTTAAACACATAAATGATGCTTTTGTTTATTTGATATTTCATGAATCAATGACTTTTGTTTATGTTCTTCAAAATTGTCATGTTTATTGTTCATGTTTTATACACATTTTGTGAATATGCTTTAGGTTTTGGTGTTGGATAGGCATATGCATATAATCATGTTAGGATGTTGTGTGTATAACATTAGTGTGTCATTCAAATTAGTCTTTTGATATAAATTTCCGAATTTGTTATCGATCGCAGTTGGATGAAAGCTGATAGATTAGGTCCAGTGTATGAGAAATGAGTTCTTAAATTCCTTGAATTTTCCGAAAAAATGTTCATGACAGTAATGGTGTCTTTTATTATCCTTGTGTTATTTGCGGGAATATAAAAAATAGTCAAAGAAAGAAATACTACATCACCTATGTTGTGATGGAATATGTCAAAATTATACAACATGGATGTGGCATGGAGAAGTGGACAATAATTGAAATGCGACGTCACAAATGGATGAAGATGATGAATATATGGATGATCGACGAGAATATATGATCCATGATATTGGAGAATCGTTTGATATGAAAGCCCATGTTTATGATACATTATGTAGCCACAAATATGCGACATTATATAAGGGGTGCACCAGTTTTACACGATTGTCTGTGTTGTTAAAGTTGTTTTATCCGAAGGCAAAAGGTGGGTCGTCGGATAAAAGTTTCACATAATTTCTTGATTTGCTAAAACAAATGCTACCAGAAGATGACAATTTACCATATTGTTGTTATGAGGCCAAGAAGGTATTGCATTCAATGGGTTTGATGTATGCCAAAATATGCCCTAATGATTGCATATTATACAGGAAAGTGTATGAAAATTCGGATCAATGGCCAAAATATGGTGAGTTGCGCTACAAGTTGAAGAACATCAATGGTGATGACAATGACAATGTTAGTAAGAAGCGTCCTCCTGCTAGAGTGTTATGGTACTTTCCAATAATTTAAAGGTTCAAGAGACTTTTTACTAACGCAAATGACGCAAGGAATATTAGATGGCATGCAGGTGAAAGAAAATGTGATGAAAAAATTCACCATGTAGTTGATTCTTTGCATTGGAAGAAAATTGATTCATTATTTTTTGGATTTTGGCTTTGAGCCAAGAAACCTTAGGCTTGGCCTTGAGCCAACAACTTATTTGCGATTGTGATGATTGATTGTCATCATGTAATATTATCGAGCATTTTTGTCTATTTTTAGTCATTTACAATGCAATATGTCCTAGTTTTAAGAAAAAATAAAGAAAGATGAAAAAAATCACCTTTTGGAAGAATTTCAGTGAAGAAAATGTTTGCCATCCCCTGAAAAATTTGTGGTCAGAATCGTGCAACGAATATAAGAAAAGCAAAAAATCATGGCATGAAATGAAATAAAGCAATTATGGCACGATCCAGCGTGAAACCAGTAAATCGTGGCGCAACAGGATGGGTTGTGGCACGATTGTTGTGCTTTTCAGACACGTTAAAAGGTATTTTGAGAGATTTTGATAGGGTTAGAATTTTGGTGTACGAATTTTAACGAAGTTTGATGAAGAAAAACGATAATGGTGCTCTGGAACGAAAGGTGTCACCATTGAAGACCATATTTCTCATTGAATTTCATATATAATATCTTTAAAATCTTAGCTATAAGTTTTGTTATTATGAGTAGCTAATTTTGCATTTGATTTGGTTTTATGAGATGAACCTAATTTTGATCTACTGAGACATATAATATGTTGTGTATTATTTGCTTAAACTATATTGTAGTTTTTATTCAGTTACTCTTTTGTGTATTGCCTTTTCTGTGTTGACGAGCGCATATATTGAAACCATGTTTGTAGGTATTACCGACCCTAACTCTATACGCCTGATCAAGAGTAATTATTCAACTTAGTAATTGATATAGTGAGAAACGATTATAAGTTGTGACTTAGGAATTAACGTGCTTATTTCTCCTGATTTGACTTCAAACTTTCCTAAGGTGTGATTTCTCCTTAATTGGGTCTGGATCTTGGGACTAGTTTAGCTCTGAATTAATACTAGTGATAGTGGACTTCATTCCTAGCTTGGTATGCCTCCAGAGTAGGTGTGATTTCACCGAACAGGGTCAACAATTACTGGTGTCATTTATCTTTCACTTTTGCATAATTCTATGTATATACCTTGCTGATGTTTCTTGACAGATCACATGTCTCGACATCTTTCACGACATCTGGATCTATTACACCAGAATTTCAAATACAATAATCCTTGTGGAGACGAATCATTTTATTACTTGAGACATTTTTAGTACATGTGCTAGAAATCCATCAATTGCCCACTCATGAAAACATGGGGAGGCAATCAAAGAGGGAAGCCACATTCTTCCTGATAATAGGAGAATAATGGCTCCACTTCCTAAGGGAAAGATATGGTAACTACACTTTTGGGTCCTAAGATTCAAACCCAATTAAAATCTATAAATTCCTTAACCATCGAGTTAATGAATGACATTCAATTTACTTAGTAATCACTCGCATACAAAAATTCTCACTATCCCTTCGCGAGCTTGCTCTAACACCATAACAACCCCTAAAACCATTAGACAATCCTACATAGCTAGGGGTTATCACTCATTGAACTTTTAACAAGTACACCATATATGACAAATTCTTAGATTTAGAAATCAAAGTGACTTTAATTTATCTGCCAACTGCAGTTTAAGAATCTAAGGACCTTCACAACCAAGTTCCCCTTTTGAAAACTTTTTTCTAGAGTTCTCATATGATTTACAATGTATATGAATCGTTATTTTTGATGGGCAACCATCAGAGAGTGGATTAAGCTTAGAGATGACGATAGATGAACCACTATAAATTCTGATGTATAACTCTCTCTCTTTCTCCCTCTCTCTCTCTCTCTCTCTCTCTCTCTCTCTCCCCTTTATAATTTCGTAGAAATCACATGTTAGGTTGTGTTTATCACTTTCTAAGAATCGTATGTTGTTAGGTTTTTTTTGGTAGTGATTTATTTGTAAAAGTTGGGTTTTGTTAGAATCAGAATATTTAATTTGTCTTGGTGATTGAACTATAAATTGTTATTATAGAATCCACCTCATGTTAATATTATACAAATACACATCTTGTGTAGTTTTGTTATAAATTAAATACATTGCATTGACTTGTTTTTGATAGATTCTTTGATTGAATCATTGTTGTATTGTTTACCGATTTAGTTCAAAGTTGATTCCATACATAATTTCTTATCTTGTAATTGCTACTATTATTTTTTCATCTAGTCTTCATTATTTTAATAGCGAAAACAAAAACATGCAACCCATGTAGCTTAAAAAATATATGGATGTGCAACAAAACTTAGAATTTGAGTTTCTCAAAACATGCATGATGATGACGAAGAAGACTTAAATTTTAAAATAAAGTAAATTTAAAATAATTTATTATTTTAAAAAATTCAGAGCAACGACACGCTGATCAAGCATTTATTCATATTCTTTTTTTTTCTTCTTCGCGGTTCTTACCCTTTATTTAAGTTATATAGTTCTAGAAACGAGTGAAAGTAAAACATCATCTATTGCTAGTTAAAAAAATCTATTCAAAATTGGATATCATTAGGTTATGAAGATATGGACTTTGAATTCACATAAAAACTAAAGAAGGAATTTTAAAAATGCAAAAAATATGCATCGGTGAATATTATTATTTTTCTTTTTTCATAAATTAATCCTATGGTAAAAGTGTGTATTCTGATATGACTTTGACTGAATTTTTCAGAAATTTTGCAAACCTATGGTAAAATATTTTTGTATGGTGATTGTGTGATCACTCTGTTCAATTTGAATGAAAAAAGGTGAGATGAGAGACATGTTGAGTATATTTGAATGTTAGAAGAACTTTTTTGATTTATCTAGATTGAAGCACGAAATATAAGTGATGATTAGAGATAGCAAATTGGTGATGTTCATTGGTAAGGGTACGCATATTGTTTCAGTTAAATTTTTCATTTACAAGCAAGTTCCTCGAGGATAAGCAACGACTTAATATACGATTGTGATGAGTGACTGTCATCATGTAATATTATCGAGCATTTTCTTCTATTTTTAGTCATTTACAGTGCAATTTGTTCTAGTTTTAAGAAGAAAATAAAGAAAGATGAAAAAAACAGCTTTTAGGAGAATTTTGGTGAAGAAAACGTTTGCAAGCACCTGGAAAATTTATGGTCAAAATCGTGATACTGATATAAGAAAAGCAACAAACCGTGGCATGAAATAAAGCAATTATGGCACGATCCAGGTGTGAAGCCAGTAAATTGTGGCACAACGGGATGGGTCGTGGTACGATAGTTGTACTTTTCTGACACGTTAAAAGGGATTTTGAGAAATTTTGACAAGGTTGGACTTTTGGTGTACGATTTTTTGACGAAGTTTGACAAAAGAAGACGACAATGGAGCTCTGGAATGAAAGTTCTCACCATTGAAGACCAAATTTCTCATTGAATTTCATGTATAATATCTTTAAACTCTTACCTATAAATTTTGTTATTATGAGTAGCTAGTTTTGTATTTGATTAGGTCTTATGAGATGAACCTAATTTTGATCTGTCGAGAGCCTGTTTGTTTCAGCTTTAAAAAAATGGATTTTTTTCTTTGTATTTTTGAAAATAGATTTTCCAAAACAGTTTTTAAAAATATTACAAGTTTTTTTATATTTGTTTTTTCTAAAATGAAATACTAATTTTGACATCTTATAACATAAATACACATTATTGAAGACCAAAACTTAGTCGAAATCGCAATTTTTTCAAAAAGTTGTATTTCAAAAATAATTTTTAGGAAAATCTATTTGAAATAGCTTCAAAATTAAGTGATTTTTTGAAATTTTGATATCCAAAATTTTTTCCCACAAATTGATGAAATAGTTAAAATTACATTCTAAGACTATCTATTCAAACAAAATTTTCATTTGAAGCTTTTATAAAAAAAATTTTTGTAAATTTTTTTTTCACAAAATTATGTAACACTATCAAAATCATTTTTAAAAAAAGCCAAAACAAACGGGCCCATAATGTGTTGTGTATTATTTGCTTAATTTGAAATTGTAGTTTTTATTTAGTTACTCTTTTCTATATTGCCTTTTATGTGTTGACGAGCGCATATATTAAAAACAAGTTTGTAGGTATTACCGACCCTAACTCTATACATATGATCTAGAGTAATTATTCAACTTGGCAATTGATTTAGTGATCAACGATTATAAGTTGTGACTTAGGAATTAACGTGCTTATTTCGCCTGATTTGACTTCTAACTGGCCTAAGGGATTAGGGGGTTGTCGTATAATTTAGTGGGTTATATACCAAGGAATTAGGTATAACGGTTATGTTAACTCGTCGTAATCCTATGGAATTAATTTAAGAGACAAGAAATACAATCATAAATAGTGAGATTTAGGGAATTTGAATAAGGCCTGATTGCCTTTTATCTGACAACTTCCAACACTTATTTATTTTTCCGGTTAATTAGCATTATTGCTAAACACCAAGTTTTAATATTTCAAAACAAGTCATGGTTGTTTGATAAAAATACAATAATCCTTGTGGAGACTAATCATTTTATTACTTGAGACATTTTTAGTACAGGTGCTAGAAATCCATCACTCACCCACTTATGAAAACACGGGGAATGATGTATCCATATCCCATAATAGTATGGGGAAGAGGTCAAAGAGGGAAGCCATATTCTCCGGGACAATAAGGGAATAATGGCTCCACTTCCTGAGAGAAAGATATGGTAACTACACTCTTAGGTCCTAAGATCCAGGCCCAATTGAACTCTATAATAAGGGAATAATGGCTCCACTTCTTGAGAGAATGACTGGAATTTAATTTACTTAGAAATCACTCACACATAAAGATACTCACTATCCCTTCGTGAGCTTGCTCTAACACCCCAACAGCCCCTAAAACCCTAAGACAATCCCACACAACCAGGGGTTATCGCTCATTGTACTTTTAGCAAGTACGCCATATATGAAAAATCCTTAGACTTAGAAATCGAAGTGACTTTGAGTTTCCAACTGCGGTTTAAGAATCTAAGGGCCTTCACAACCAAGTCCTCCTTTTGAAAAAAATTTCAAGAGTTCCATATGATTTACAATGTATATGAATCATTATTTTTCTATTGGTAACCATTAGAGCATGGATTAAGCTTAGCGAGGACGATAGATGAGCCTCTATAAATTTATATGTAAACCTCTCTCCCTCTCCCTCTCTCTCTCTCTTTTATAATTTCGTAGAAATTTCATGTTAGGTTGTGTTTATCACTTTCTAAGAATCGTATGTTGATAGGTTTTTTCTTGGTAGTGACTTATTTGTTAAAATGTGGGTTCTGTTAGAACCAGAACATTATATTTGTCTTGTTGGTGGTTGAACTATAAAGTGTGATTATAGAATCCACCTCATATTAATATTTATACAAATACACATCTTGTATAGTTTTGATGTAAATTCAAGACATTGCATTGACTTGTTATTTTGATTGATTCTTTGACTGAATCATTGTTGTGTTGTTTAACGATTAAGTCATCATGTGCAAATTCAAATCTATAAGCATAATCTCTTTATACGCAAAAATTTGCTTCCGCCGCTCAAAACATTTTGTTTTCCAAACTCAGATAAAAAAGTATTTTCAAAACTATTTTCAACTAAATTTTTTAATTTAAAGGTAAGTCATCATGTGCAAATTCAAATCTATAAGCATAATCTCTATACGCAAAAATTTGCTTCCACCGTGCAAAACATTTTGTTTTTCATCTCTCTCTCTCTCTCTCTCTCTCTCTCTCTCTCTCTCTCTCTCTCTCTCTCTCTCTCTCTCTCTCTCTCTCTCTCTCTCTCTCCGTTATAATTTCGTAGAAATTGCATCTTAGGTTGTGTTTTTTGCTTTCTAAGAATCATGGGTTGTTAGGTTTTTTCTTGGTAGTGACTTATTTGTTAAAATATGGGTTTTGTTAGAACTGGGATATTAAATTTTTCTTATTGATGATTGAACTATAAACTGTGATTATAGAATCCACCTCATATTAATATTTGTGCAAATACACATCTTGTATAGTTTTGATATAAATTCAATACATTGCATTGACTTGTTATTTTGATTGATTCTTTGATTGAATCATTGTTGTATTGTTTAGCGATTAAGTCATCATGTGCAAATTAAAATCTATGAGCATAATTTCTTTATAAACAAAAATTTTCTTCCGCGGCGCAAAACATTTGTTTTTCAAACTCAGATAAAAAGTCTTTTCAAAACTATTTTCAACTAAAGTTTTAATTGAGAGGTCTATTAAACACCCCCTATACCGTTGCATACTCCATATTCTCGTCCAACAAAACAATAATGATAATAAAAACAGTTGGATTGAAAATAGTGAGACGCAAACTTAAAAAAGTTTGGAAACAATATATAGGATGGATTTAGGAGTAGATAAAATTTAACTTCAAGGGTGATTCCATACATAATATCTTATATTGTAATTACTAAGATTATTTTCTTCATCTAATCTAACCTTCGATACTTTTATACCATAAACAAATACATGCAAACCATAGAGCTTAAAAAAACATGAGTGTACAACCATACTTAAAATTTGAGTTTCTCACAACGCACACGATGATGATGAAGTTTAGAATTTAAAATAAAATAAAATAAAATAAAATAAAAAAAATTATTATTTTAAAAAATTCAGAGCAACGACACACTAATCAAGCATTTATTAATATTTTTTCTCCTTCGCGGTTCATACCCTTTATTTAAGTTATAGTTCTAAAAATGAGTGAAAGTAAAACGTCATCCACTTTCAGGTAAAAATAATCTATTTAAAGTGGATATCATTAGGTTATGGAGATATGGACTTTGAATGCACATAAAAACTAAAGAAACAATTTTAAAAATGCAAAAAAAATGCAACGGTGAGTATTATTGTTTTTTCCTCATAAATTAATCCTATTTGTCTCTTTCTTCTTCACAATATTGTTATAATATTGTTATTATTTTGTTATAGCATAGACCGTGGAAAATTGTAACATTTTTATCTGAGATGTTGACTGTTCGGTTGGTGCAGAACAGGTGGCCAACAACGGACGTCTTGATCTTCGGTGATGGATGAGAGAAAAAAGGGCGTCGTACCTGCAAGGCACTCTGATTCCAAAGTAAGAAAGAGAACAAAGGTACAATATAAAATATGAAGTTTTTGGGCAAAGTTTGGATTTCCTTGCCCTCTAGGGGTAGAGAGTGTTCTCTTTGGTGAGGAATGGGTCACGCTGTATTTGTGGGCCTGGGCGTGAATCCAAGGCCCAAAATATAGGAGACTGTTAGATTAGGTAGTAGTCCCTCCGAGCATAAGAACTAGCCGTTGGCGAGCATGGCGTGACAGCGTGCTCGGATGTCATTATCTAGAAAAAGCCATGTTGCTTAACCGTGCTCGGCAGAGAGCAGAAAGGACCACGTGCCCTTGGTGTGCCTTGAGGAGTAGGCCAATGCTTATTGGGCCGCTACATGAATACGAGTGGGTTGGCCCAATCAGGGTGATTGGGCCAATCTATAACATGAGCCCCCCAAGTCGTTGCTTCCGTACGTGGAAGTAATGACTTAGAGTGGTCTTGCATGGACATCCTGGGGACCCGAAGAAGGGAAAACGTTATGAGCGATAAAATTGGAACAAGGAGGCGAAGTGGTTAATGGACGGGGAGGTGAACAAATGACTAAGTTAGCGTGTGTGTGCCCGCCTCGAGCCTTGTGCAATATTTAATGCGTGATGATTGCTAGCCTAGTGACTAGGGTTTATGGTTTAATAATGGTTTTTCTTTTCCCAAGTTCAGGCGTGCACGTCACATGTGTGCTCTTGACGTGTCTATAAATATTTGATTCATGAGTCCATTTAACACTTTTCATTCTCTCTTTACCTTGCTTGCCTCCTTATTGCTGAAACTTCCTCTGTCGTAGACTCTACCATCTCTTTATGTTTTCCAGCACTTTCCAATTCATCAAGTAAGTTTTACTCATCTTTATCTCCGTACAATCATATCTATTTTGCTTTGTGTAGAGATGTATGTGGATAGGTTAGCCTTTAGGATGATTTACTATAATTTCCGATGAGACGTTGGTGGTTAGTGGCGGTGATGTGAGTTTCTTCATTGTCGCTAATGAGAGTTAGGTTTCCTGTTAGGAATAGTGTTCAGGGCCCTATTTTTCTGACATTTTGGTTGTAGTTCTTCCATTTGGCAGATCGTATGTGTTTTCTGATGAGTGCTATGAATTTTTCGATGGAACTTCAACCGGAATTTGGGTTATCTTTAGGGTTTCGCCTTTGTTTTTATAGTGGAGTCGGGCGCACCTTTGTGTGCTTTGGCTGTCTAATCCATTTAGAGGAACGACTTGATGGTCGGCTCTTCGAGTAGGGGTATGATTGGGGGATTTGTCCCCGGACAATTTACGCCCTTTCACTTGATCAACGATGAAAGGGTGGATTTGATTTTATCTCCGAATTCACTCGCTTCCTCTGCTTTTCAGGTGATAATGGCCAAACCAGTAGACGATCGGATGCTTACCTCTACTTCCGCATCTTCTTCGGCCACTCCTCCCGTCGAGCAGGAAGTTATCATGGAATATTGGGTGACCACCGAGGTGCTTGACTCGGAGTCCCATTTTGCCACAGACAGTTCGGACGTCCATACTGATGTCATTGGTTTTGTGGGCGACAGCTTAGTGGAAAATGATTGGATCGTTTCCGTTCCGGGCGTAGACGAGCGGGTGTGCAGTACTTACCCCCCGAACCTGATTCCCATGTATGAAATAGTCTTTAGGAAAATGGGATTTCGGTTATCGTTCACGGATTTCCAGATCTTTGTTTTCAACCATTTGGAGCTTGCGCCCAGTCAACTCCACCCAAACTCATTCGCCTTTCTCCGGGCTTTTGAGCTGACGTGCCAATACCTGGAGATTGGGGCTACGGTTTCGCTGCTCTTCTACTGCTTTCACGTGTAGCGCTAGATGGCCCATGGGAGATTCGACTGGGTTTCTTTAAAACAGGCGAAGAAACTCTTCAAACATTTTTCTGACTCTCTTAAATACATCAAGACCCGTTATTATCTTTTTTGGCCTTAGTCGAGGGAAGTCCGGGATTCAGTTCTCCGACGTGTGCCCATGCTGGATACTCACGGTAGGCCCGTTTTCTACGATATCAGAGATCCACGGATGGCGAGGAAGAGGATGTTCCGACTTCAATGGTCGCGGGACCATTTTAAGTGTAATACTGACCATTTCATCACCAGACTTGGAGAGCTGAACGACGATGATAAGGCTAGCATCAAGAAACTGTCTGAATTTGTGCAGAGTTTATCCCCGGTCCAAAAGGTGGATCGGACGGGGAGACTTGTGTTTGATGCTGACAAGGAGCTGGATCTAGAACCCTGTTACATAAGTGTTAAAGAGTTGGCCGAGTGCGAATCTACTGATAAGGCTATGATTCTCTAGGGTACCAATTTGTTTTTACAGTTTTTCATGTAAGTGTATGCCCGTTTGAATATCTTTACTGACCAGCCCTTTGTTTGCTTATTTTGTACGATCAATGGCGAGCAGACAGGATTGCGTCTAAAAGCATGCTCAAACAAAGGCCAAAGAGGCAAAGAGGGGCACCGCCAGTCGCTTGGCCCATATTCAAACGGTTCCGAGGACTAGCTTCGGGACCTCTTTGTCCTCTCCGGCGGGTGCTCGGTCGCTTCTTCTGGTCGTAGATCACCAGCCCCCGCCTGTGCCCGTCACTGTTCAACCTTCTCCATCTGACTTGCAAACCAACCCAGACGCCCTAGTCCGGAGGAAGCACCTTCGAACTATGTTCGTGGATAGAGTAGACCTTACTCAGGATGACTCTCCTGACCAGTATCAGCTACCTTCCTGCTATCTCTAGTGGAATTTCTTTGAAGGTGGGCCCTTGATCAGTGGTTTTCACACGTATTTTTACCGTTGTTTTTAGTGATCTTTAAGTTATTTTATTTAGTGTTTTATTTCGTTATTCGTCATTTTATGCTTTGGTTGTGTGTTATAGTGTTTGTAGGCTCAGGTAAATGAAATGGGAGAAATCGAGGCGATAAAGAGAAAAATTGAAGAAAAGTGAATAAACTGGCAAAACGCGTTCCCAGACGCGTGTGGAAGAAGAAAAATGCAATCAGCTGCCAAAACGCGTCCCCACACGCGTTTGGAATGAAAAGTGCCATCTGCTGCCCAGACGCGTCCCGTTTGCCCAAACGCGTTCCCACACGCGTCCCAGAATGTTCATGCATGCCACACGCGTCCCACTAGCCCAGACGCGTTCCGGGACGCGTCCCAGGAGAAAGAAATACAAAGGAAAAAATGCCTGTCTGCCCAAACGCGTCCCCACACGCGTTCCGTCTGCCCAAACGCGTCCCGGGACGCGTCCCACTGTCCCGAACGCGTCCCCACACGCGTGTGCACTTACTGTCATGGGCCTTTTGGTCTGAAAAGCCCAGAAACGCTAGAATAAAAGGACGAAAACACGTTGGGACAAGGGTTCGACGAATTTGGGAGCGAAAATACGTTGTAGAAGGCTGGAGAACTCAGATTTGATGCAAGGATTGAAGAATTCTATGAGCTTTTGTCATTGAAGATTGGATTTCCTTCATTTATCTGTAATGTCTACAATTTACACTATGGTTTTTGTTATTTTTATGAGTAGCTAAACCCCCCATTGCTAGGGGGGTGATCTTGATTCTGAATGTGATAACTTTATTTCTTTGATGCAATAACAATTTGGTTTTCATACTACTGGTTTGTTTTACATCTGTTCTTTATGTCTTAACCGTCAGAAAAACGGATAATGAATTTGTATGAATAAATTTAGCTGGACAGCAATTGTTCATTGACATGAGTAAGAACATAGGATAATAATTATCACCTAGGACTAGGGATATTTTATCTTAACCGGAAATTCTTGGTATTGGAATGCTTGATCATAATTATAATCATCTATGGACATAGTAATTAGGTTGTGACGTCAAAGATCTTTTCACTAAGGCCTTAGGATTAGATATTCTTGAGAACCGGTAACTAATTGTGAAACTATGTTATTGTATTGAGAAGGATAGTTGTTACAGGAAGAATCATTCACCGACCCCTAGCAACCTACTCATCTCTGTTCATCGTTTTAATATTCTGCTTATTTACATTATTTGCAAAACCAACCAAAACAACCTTTTGAACTTTTGTTTAATTGAAATACTGATAAAACTCTATATCGTCAAGCAGTCCTTGAGATTCGATACTTGGGATTTTCCCATTACTACTACATAGGCAAAATAGTACACTTGCTATTTTACCGATCAAGTTTTTGGCGCCGTTGCCGGGGACTGCCGAAGATTATAGAGTTCTAGATTTATTTCAATTAGAATTTTGTTTCTCTGCGACTAAAATTTTATTTTCTGCACTAATTATTTTTCCTTATTCTCATATTTATCTAATCTGTGTATGTGAGGTAAGGCCTCAGCTGAATTTCCTTTTGACGCAGAAATTGAAAGAACTTTGCACGCAAGGCGTAGACAAGCTCGGTTGGCTAATCTGGAACCTGGAGAGGAAATTGTGTCAGTTCATTCCGATTTAGAGTCTGAAAGTGAAGAAGAAACCATGGGTGAAAATCCTCCTCCTCCTGAGAGGCTCCTTGGTGACTACGGTGTTGCAAACAACCCGGGAGGAAGACTCACAATTGTCAACCAACCGGTAAATGCGGCAAATTTTCAATTGCATCCGAGCACAATAAATCAGCTGGAAAGAAAACCTTTCACCGGAAAGGTTAATGAAGATGCAAACAAGCACCTACAGAGATTTATGACCATGAGCACTACTCTAAAAATTGAAGGGCATACAGAAGAATCGAAGAAGCTGAGAATGTTCCCGTTCACATTAGCCGAAGAAGCAGAAGAGTGGTTCTATTCTCTCCCAGCGGGCAGTATCACATCATGGGAAGAGATGGAGAAGGCTTTCTTGAATGAGTATTTCCCCGCCTCGGTCTTTATAAGAAAGAGGTATGACATTTTGAACTTCAAGCAGAAGGAGGGTGAGCCCTTAGGAGATGCTTACAAAAGATTCAAAAGAATTCTCGTAGCATGTCCCACTCATAATATGGACAAGACTGAACAGATGCAAGTATTTGTTAATGGACTCAGAATGAAAACAAAGCAGTTGATTGATACAGCAGCTGGAGGCTCAACAAATTTCACAACAGCCTCCGGCATCACAAAAATCATTGAAGCAATAGCTGCAAATGAGCATTTGGAGTTGTATGATAGGTGTGCTAGCAAACCAGAAGGAATCATTGATCTTAAGCTGGAAACTTCAAAAATCCGGGTAGAAGATGCAATAACTGCAGAGGTAGAAAAGAGACTAAAGGCTATGAATATAGGTACTCAACAGGTTTCTCAAATCCAGCAAGCTCAACCTGTGATTTGTGAAATTTGTAATGGCCCGCACCAAACTGTGTATTGTGTTGCAACTCCCAAGCAAATTGAAGAAATCAAATTCTTGAGGCAAAATAATCCGTATTCTAACACCTATAATCCAGGGTGGAAGAATCATCCCAACTTCGCTTGGAAAGATCAACAACAAAATCCTCATAAGGCAGAGTGGGAAGTAGCTATTGAGAGATTGGCTGGACAATGCTCTCAGTTTCAAGAAGAGACAAGAAACAACCACAGGAACACCACAACTTCAATAAAAAATCTGGAAGTTCAAGTGGGTCAAATAGCACAGCATCTCACTCTACAGGCACAAGGTAACTTTCCGAGCGCAACTGTTAAAAATCCGAAAGACCAAGAGAAGATTAATGCAGTTACAACAAGGAGCAAAAGAGTGGGTGAATCTGAAAAAGAAAAAGAGGAAATAGATGACCCTATGGTAATAGAGGTGGATTTGGAAATAAGAGAGAATCTGAAAGAACCAGAAGTTGTGATACCACCGGTTAAACCAATTGAAGAAAAAAATAAGAAAGATGTTGAACCGGTGATCAAACTACCTTTCCCCTCCAGAGTGACAAAGAAGGATTCAAAAGAGAAAGACTTTAAGAAGTTTACTGCATTGTTCAAAAAGTTAGAGGTAAATCTACCATTCTTCGAAGCACTTGAGCACATGCCATTGTATAAGAAATTTCTGAAGGAGGTAATGACAAAGAAGAGATCAGTGGAAGGAGAATCAAAACTTGCAACTGAGAAGTGTGGAATAGTCTCGTTAGCAAGAAAGATCCCAATAAAGAGGAAAGACCCTGGAGCGGTGGCGATACCATGCACTATCAATAATATAACATTTAAAAAGGTACTCCTCGATTATGGTTCTAGTGTGAGTTTAATGCCTCTGTCCATTTTCAAAAAGCTTGAATTGGAAAAGATTAGTGAGAGTAAGACACAGTTAAGGTTTGCTGATCACACCATTAAGAAATCATATGGGGTAGCTGAAGATGTACTAGTGGAAGTTGATAAGTTTGTATTCCCTGTTGACTTCCACATCATGGACATTCCGGAAGACGAAGAAACTCCTATCCTTCTTGGGAGGCCATTTTTATCGACAGGCCGCTGCAACCTCGACATTGAAAAAGGGACACTAACGCTGAGATCTTTTGATGAAGAAGTAACCTTGAAGATGTTAGGAGTTAGGAAAAATAGGGCGGTTGTAAATGATCAAACTTCTAGTGGTATGACAAAAAGTGATGAAAAAGACAAGAAGCCTAAACATCTCCAAGAAAAAGTTTCAAGCATAGCATCTCGGGTTGAAACAAGTCATAAAGCTATCAAAAGTCCGAAGAAGGCTAAGAAAATCAAGAAGAATGTGGGAAGTGAATTGAAGAGAAAAGTTGTCCATGCCTTTCATCTTCATGAGTTCTTTGTTGCGGAGGTGAAAAGAAACCAGGTGTGGAATAGAAAATACCCTCCATAATAAAGGGTAATCGACCGTCAAGCCATGCGACGTTAAACGAAGCGCTTTGTGGGAGGCAACCCACAGTTTTAATAATTAATTTCTCTATTTGTTTGTTTTATTTTCAGGAAATAAGAGGGGCATTTCAAGTGGAGGCTATGGAGTGCATGACCCTCTGTGAGTCACCCCTCCCGGGCTTGTTCTAAAACATTGAGGTCAATGTTTCGTTCAAGTTTGGGGGAGGTTTTACTCTTTGCATTTTAATTTATATTGCTGCTATAATATGTGTAAGACCTACAGAATCATATTTGCACCAAATTTTGACCGAAATTTTTATTTTTGAAGAGTTTTGATCTTAAAAAGTGATCGGGAAGAGTATATAGAGATGAAGGGAGGATTGTTTGAGGACAGGAAGTTCGGAATAATGTGACAAGAAGAGGTTTGTTTAAACACCCTTGGTTCCCTAAAAGAAATACGAGTCCAACTTGTAGATTTGCACCATAGTACTTGTATCCTGAGAAGTACTCCTCGATTAGTTTATTGATACAGTCGGGCATAAGTCAGATTCACGTGCATGATGACTAGTTGAGAAAAAATATATAAGTTGGCACCAGATGATGAAAAGGCGGTAAAAGGAAACCGGCTCGCTAAGTTGGGTAACCCTCACCCGGTTATTCAGCCCAAAGGAGGTTGATCCCCAAACGTCGTCCAAAAGGACAATATATAACTGCAAAGTTTGAAAATTTCATCGGTAATAAAAAGGTAGCAAATGCTGCTCGTTTGGTGTCAGGAAAAAAAATAATAAAAAGCCTTGATTTGTTTCATGCATGTGATGATTATTATAAGAAATACAGTGCCTTAATGTGATTGTCCAAATGAAAGAGGAGAAAAATCGGAAAGAGACTTAAGTGCAAAGCATAGTTGGAGAGGTATCCAAAAGGGGAGCTTAAGGTTTAAAGTGGTAGCAGAAACTCGTCGCGTCATGTGAATGACGGACCAACTGTTTCTTGATCAATACAAACGGATATCTCACGTATGAACACCGGTGTGCTTTGAAGGTCATCGACTCTTGTAATTGTCGCTTGAGGTCAAGCAACGATTTAAGTTTGGGGGAGTTTGATCAGTGGTTTTCACACGTATTTTTACCGTTGTTTTTAGTGATCTTTAAGTTATTTTATTTAGTGTTTTATTTCGTTATTCGTCATTTTATGCTTTGGTTGTGTGTTATAGTGTTTGTAGGCTCAGGTAAATGAAATGGGAGAAATCGAGGCGGAAAAGTGAAAAATTGAAGAAAAGTGAATAAACTGGCAAAACGCGTTCCCAGACGCGTGTGGAAGAAGAAAAATGCAATCAGCTGCCAAAACGCGTCCCCACACGCGTTTGGAATGAAAAGTGCCATCTGCTGCCCAGACGCGTCCCGGGACGCGTCCCGTTTGCCCAAACGCGTTCCCACACGCGTCCCAGGATGTTCATGCATGCCACACGCGTCCCCACACGCGTCCCCACACGCGTCCCACTAGCCCAGACGCGTTCCGGGATGCGTCCCAGGAGAAAGAAATACAAAGGAAAAATGCCTGTCTGCCCAAACGCGTCCCCACACGCGTCCCGTCTGCCCAAACGCGTCCCGGGACGCGTCCCACTGTCCCAAACGCGTCCCCACACGTGTGTGCACTTACTGTCATGGGCCTTTTGGTCTGAAAAGCCTAGAAACGCTAGAATAAAAGGACGAAAACACGTTGGGACAAGGGTTCGACGAATTTGGGAGCGAAAATACACTGTAGAAGGCTGGAGAACTCAGATTTGATGCAAGGATTGAAGAATTCTATGAGCTTTTGCCATTGAAGATTGGATTTCCTTCATTTATCTGTAATATCTACAATTTACACTATGGTTTTTGTTATTTTTATGAGTAGCTAAACCCCCCATTGCTAGGGGGGTGATCTTGATTCTGAATGTGATAAATTAATTTTTTTGATGCAATAACAATTTGGTTTTCATACTATTGGTTTGTTTTACATCTGTTCTTTATGTCTTAACCGTCAGAAAAACGGATAATGAATTTGTATGAATAAATTTAGCTGGACATCAATTGTTCATTGACATGAGTAAGAACATAGGATAATAATTATCACCTAGGACTAGGGATATTTTATCTTAACCGGAAATTCTTGGTATTGGAATGCTTGATCATAATTATAATTATCTATGGACATAGTAATTAGGTTGTGACGTCAAAGATCTTTTTACTAAGGCCTTAGGATTAGATATTCTTGAGAACCGGTAACCAATTGTGAAACTATGTTATTGTATTGAGAAGGATAGTTGTTACAGGAAGAATCATTCACCGACCCCTAGCAACCTACTCATCTCTGTTCATCGTTTTAATATTCTGCTTATTTACATTATTTGCAAAACCAACCAAAACAACCTTTTGAACTTTTGTTTAATTGAAATACTGATAAAACTCTATATCGTCAAGCAGTCCTTGAGATTTGATACTTGGGATTTTCCCATTACTACTACATAGGCAAAATAGTACACTTGCTATTTTACCGATCAGCCCTCCCTCTCCGTTCACTAGGCTGAATCCCTTCACATCGAGGGGATGGACGCGGAGCTTAAGTAGAGGATACTGGCCCAGGATGTTGCTGCTGTGATGCGGGTCCTCGTGTTGGCGGTCATGTACTCCAATGCTGCTCCTCATTCTGCTGACATACTGAAGAAGGTCGCGGAGGATCATAAGGACAAGGTGGGCACTTTGGAGGAGGATCACAAGAAGGCGCTGTCCGCCAAGGATGAGGAGCTGACAAGGACGAATGCTCAATTGGGGACCAATGCCCAGGCCCTGGCTGAGAAAGAACTTGCTCTGAGAGACTTGAGCTTGCAGCATGCCCTGCTTGTCCGAACTCTGTATGGGGTGCTGCAGTCGTTGGCTGTTAAGGAGGCTCCACCGATCTCTTGCTCCTGCCGAGGACGAGACGGACAAGGAGAAGGCTCTCTTGACCCAGGCGGACCTTATTAGCTACATTTGCGTCCTGGGGGATGACTGCCTTGCCACCGGTCTGGAAACGTATGACTCGACCATAGCTCAGTTGAAGATCAAGAATATGGGGGTGTAGCTGATAACTGAGGGTACTGGGCCTCTCCACCGGATTGAGGATGGGCGGATAATGTCTCCGGACTTCGGTGACAGTAGCGGGGAGGATGGGTTCAGTGCCAAGGACGATCAAAGCATGCCCGTGGACGAGACTTCCTGATTCTGGCTTTTGTTTATTTGTTGTTAAGTTTCTGGCCTGCGTGCCGATGAAGTTTGGATCTTATTTCGATACGGGATATGCCCCTCTTTTTTGGTAATGTACTTAACAATTTACCGTCCCTGCCGTGATGGCTTGGTGGCGGGCACTATCATGGGGTCTTTGGCCCTTTCAATTTCAGTTATTTTTCTGTTTATAATTTGGTGTATGATTTATGCTATTTTGTCTATGTTTTTGCTTGTAGCTTTTTAGGACAAGGATGTTGCTCGGTTGCCCATATGATCGTCAAGTGTGGGGAACTCGATCGATTTGTCGGGGTCGTGTGCCTGGCTGGAGTGAGTCTCAGACTCCGTTGTTTTGGGGTCCGAATCTCACAACGTGAAAAGTCCCTTCACGAGCAGGGTGTTCTACCATCGTGGTACGGTTACGACAGGGGATGCTCGGTTTAAGTGTCCCCCGAAGGATCAAGTGCCTGCTCGATTAAAAGAGCAGACTCTTGTCTTTTCGTTTCAACAAGAGGTGCTAAGCTTGTACCCAGACCGCATATGTGACTGTGAGCGCTTCCCCGTAAGGGTGGGTTCGATTCTAACTATAATATTGCTTTAGCTTTTTAGTGTTCCATGGTCGAGCAAGCTCTTCCCCCTATAAATTTTCTAAGTAATATGCCCAATTTCCTATCTTTGCTTGGACGCGATAGGGGCCTTCCTAGTTTGCGGCTAGTTTGCCCTCTCGAGAATCTTTGTGATTTCTCTTAAGTACCAAACTGCCTACCTCTAACTTTCGTTTGATTACTTTCATTTCATATCTTAAAGCTATCTTCTGCTTGAGTGATGCTTTGCGGAGGGAAGCACCTGTCCGGACTTCTTCGACCAGGTCGAGCTACTCCCTGAAGGCTTCTCCATTCATTTCTTCGTCCAACGGTTCCTCTGTCTGCCTAGTCGGCTCGTATATATCAATAGGTATCATGGCCTCGATTCCATATGTTAAGCGGAAAGGAGTTTCTCCGATGGTTGAATGAGGCGTAGTTTGGTAGGCCCAGAGGACATCATGTAGCTCTTCGACCCACCTTTTTTTTATTTTGTCGAGTCTCCTTTTGAGACCCCTTAAGATTATCCTATTCGTAGCCTCTACTTGGCCATTAGTCTAGGGATGTTCGGCGGAAGCAAAATGTTGTACCGTCCCCAGCCTTGTGACAAACTCTTGGAAGTTTTTATCGATAAACTGGGTTCCGTTATCGGTGACGATAGCTAGGGGTATACCAAACCGGGCAAGTATGTTTCTTTTGTAGAAATGGAGTATGTTTTCCGTAGTTATTTTAGCTTGTGCTTCCGCTTCGATCCATTTGGTGAAGTAATCGACGACCACTATTAGATACTTGTTTTGATTAGAGCCGGTGACGAAGGGACCGAGGAGGTCCATGCCCCACCAAGCAAACGGCTAAGGCGATGATAGGGATTTGAGTTCGTTCGGGGGAGCCAGGTGCATATCCCCGAAGCGTTGGCATTTATCGCACTTCTTCACGTGTTCTTTGGCGTCCTGCTGCATGGTGGGCCAGTAATACCCTTCGCAAGGCCTTCCGAGCGAGTGATCTCCCTCCTAGGTGCTGACATTTATCCTCTCATGTATCTCCCACAGGACGTGAGAAATTTTTCTTTCATCGATGCATTTTGCTTTCTAAGAATCATATGTTGTTAGATTTTTTTCTTGGTAGTGACTTATTTGTTAAAATATGGGTTTGTAAGAACCGGGATATTAAATTTGTCTTGTTTGGTGATTGAACTATAAACTGTGATTATAGAATCCACCTCATATTAATATTTGTGCAAATACACATCTTGTACAGTTTTGATGTAAATTCAATACATTGCATTAAATTGTTATTTTGATTGATTCTTTGATTGAATCGTTGTTGTGTTGTTTTACGATTAAGTCATCATGTGCAAATTAAAATCTATAAGCATAATTTCTTTATACGCAAAAATTTGTTTCCGGCGCGCAAAACATTTTGTTTTTCAAACTCAGATAAAAATTCTTTTCAAAACTATTTTCAACTAAATTTTTAATTGAGAGGTCTATTAATACTCCATATTCTCGTCCAACAAAAAAAAATAATGATAGTAAAAACAATTGGATTGAAAATAGTGAAATGCAAACTTAAAAAAGTGTGGAAACAATATATAGAATGGATTGCAAGAGTAGATAAAATTTAACTTCAAGGTTGATTCCATATATAATCTCTTATATTGTAATTACTAAGATTATTTTCTTCATCTAATCTAACCTTCTATACTTTTATACCCTAAACAAATACATGCAAACCATGGAACTTAAAAAATACAGGAGTGTACAACCAAACTTAGAATTTGAGTTTCTCACAACGCACATGATGATGCTGAAGTTTAGAATTTAAAATAAAGTAAAATTAAAAAAAAGTATTTTAAAAAATTCAGAGCAACGACACGCTAATTAAGTATTTATTATTTTTTTTTCTGCTTCGCGGTTCATACCCTTTATTTAAGTTATAATTCTAAAAACGAGTGAAAGTAAAACATCATCCACTGCCAGGTAAAAAAAATCTATTAAAAGTGAATATCTTTAGGTTATGAATATTTGGACTTTGAATGCACATAGAAGGAATTTTAAAAATGCAAAAAATATGGATCGGTGAGTATTATTGTTTTTTTTTTCTTAAATTAATCCTATTTATCTCTTTCTTCTTCACAATATTGTTATAATATTGTTATTATTTGTAATAGCATAAACCGTGGAAAATTGTTCTCCCTAATATTTTTAGGGAAAAGCTAACATGTGCCCCAAGGGCACAAGTTAATGAGATATTTATAGAAATATTTTCTTGGAACGCGTGCATTCAATGTATTGAAACTTTAAATATGACTATATTGCATTTAATTACATTTAACTTTTTCTAATTATAGTATCTTTAACATGTGCCCTTAGGGCACACGTTAGCATGACCCATATTTTTATATGAGATGTTGACATTGATAAAACTATTATTATATTCTGGTTTTCAAAAATAAACAAATTTTGTTCTTGACTGCAACAATTATAAATCAACAATGGCTTAACTAAAGGAATGTGGCAAAGATGTTGAGAAGGATTTTGACAATGAATAAAGAAATAAACTAATAAAAACTAGTTGTTTTAAATAAATAAATAAATTGATAATTAAGAAAATAAATAGGTTAAAGAGGGTTTTGCCGACTATCACTGTATGCTGATAGTAATGTGTGAAAGAAAATGCATGGCAATTTCACTTCATTAATATCTACGCAAAGAACAATAATTAATAGTACTAAGATCCAGCGACTTTGACTTTTATTCTACTTACAGAGCCCCACATACACGCACTGCGTGTACACAAACACACTGTCACACATTAAATCATCTCATCAGAGTAGGGTCACGTTGATTAGCAAGAGATTCACAATGGATTAGTGTTTCAAAATTTTCTCAGATCTTATGGATGCTTAACTTTGATTTTTATAAGAGGTGTATAATGAGAAGTTTAGGAAATGTGGCCCAAATTTTACTTCAATTAAAATATCTTCAATTTATTCATTAGAAGAGTTAGAAAAATGATGAGCTCACTCTTGTATGATTTACTTTGATGTGTCAATCAATTTGAGTATTTTTTTTTTTTATTGAACAGACTAAAATTGAAAAATTTTGGTCATCTAAAGTCTCTTAACTGACTATATATTTTAATATTTTAGAGTCACTTTCTATTATTAGATTTGTAAATCTAAAAGCTAGCTTTCTTTTTCAAAATTGAGGAGAGAGGACATACACAAACTAATATTGACCCTCATTTCATTTTCTGAAGAATCTCTAGATAAACAGCGCTTTAGCGTCGGCCGGAAGCCCTCGCTAACAACAAAAAAATTGACGCTAATAAGTTTTAGTGTCGGCCTAGTGTCGGTGTCGGGGCGGTCTCTCCAAAACTCGAAGCTAAAAGTAGCGTGCAGCCGACGCTAATCTAGTATCGGCCACTTTAAACGCTAAAGAGACACTACCCATGATCCATAGGTCTATGCTAATACAAATTTAGCATCGGCTTTTAGCAACTCTAATGGCTGACACGTGTCGTTATGTGATTAAGTGTCCACTTAACACATAAACATTAGAGTCTCTGGTAGCGTCAGCTTTTAGCGTCGCTACAGTGTGCCACGTGGTTGCTTATGATTGTATGACGTTCAGAACCAATGCCTTAAAAAGTTTAGTGTCGATTTAAGCCGACGCTAAATATTTTTTATGGTATGCTATTTACTGAAACCTGTTTTTATTTACTCCTATAATTTATAAAAATATATATGATAAAAAAACTCAATTCAAACAAAAGAATTGGTAAAAACATGAAACTCAAATCCAAAGGATTGGTAAAAACAAATCAAATTGCACTCAATAGCGTTTAAGATCAAAACTCCAACCCTTATAATTCAATTCCTAAAATTAGGTGTTCCAATCAAATTTTAGGAATTGATAAGTTCTCTTAAGCTAATCCAAACTTGTTGTTCAAATGTCAAGTATGTGAAAATGTTAATTATTTTCAAGTATGTGGTCATTTATATTTCTAATTCAGAGGTACTGTTGCATTAAAGGAGGGAGATAACCTAACCCTAATTGACTTTGTAAGCAAAAACCTCACAAATCAAATACCATAATTTCAAAAAAATAACAACGATGACCACTTTAAACAATGCAAAAAATCATCAAACTATAGACAATGTGTTACACAGTTCATGCAATTGATTGAAAACTAACGACCATTACAAAAAGATGAACTCAAACGACAAATAGAGAAAGAGAGAGAGAGAGAGAGAGAGAGAGAGAGAGAGAGAGAGAGAGAGACGAACATGATAAAAGATTTCTTTCTCAATCGATTTCCTTTCAAACCTTGAACCTGGAACCTAGAAGCGATGAGAAACGATTGAAAGTAGAAATTAGGGCATTGAAAAGAAATACGATGAAAAGATTTCAACTTGAAGTGATTTTGAGAAACAATTTCAACCTGGAGCGATTTTGAGAAGCGATTGCAACCTAAAGCGGTTGTGATAAGCGATTTTAACCTGAATCGATATTGCAACCTGAAACGATGGAATGAAAAAACGATGAAACGATGAAATGATGAAGCGGTGAAACGGTGAAACGATTGCAACCTGAAAGGATGAAGCGATGAAACGATTTCACCCTAAAGATGAAACGAAGAAGCTGTGAAACGGTGAAGCGATGAAAGAATGAGAAGCTGAAGTGTTTTTTTTACATTACAATTCAAAGTGTTTTTACTTTACAATACAAAATACATTTTTTTTTATTTACTAATTCAACAAAATTTAGTAACTAGATTTTGATTATATTTTGGCTACTAATTTATTTTTTTTATTTTAATTTTCTTAAATAGATTTTAATTTAAGTTTTGTTTTATTTTATTATTTTATTATATTTTAATCATATATAATTTTCATTTTATTTTATAAATTAGATTTTAATTAAATTTTAATTTTACTTTATTAATTTAGTTAAAATTTTATTTTAATAATTTATAATATTGATTTTATTTTATAAATTTGAGTTTAATATAGTTTTGATTTTATTTAACTAATTTTAAAAACATTATAATATATTTAAAAATAAATAAAAAGGAGGCAAACGAAATTGATGAGGGAATGAAATTATTCGGCACCAACATTAGCGTCGGCCCAAACCGTCGCTACTATTAAAAAAATTAATTCTTAAATAAAATAAATAAAAAGGAGGGAAACGAAATTGATGGGGGAAATAAAATTATTTGGCACCAATATTAGCGTCGGCCCAAACTGTCGCTACTATTAAAAAAATTTAATTGTTAAATAAAATTAAAAAAAGGATTCAAACAGAGTTGGTGGGGGAAATTAAATTATTTGGCACCAACACTAGCGTCGGCGCTAACCGACGCTAATATTAAAAAAAAAATAATTCTTAAATAAAATAAATAAAAAGGAGGGAAACAAAATTGATGGGGGGAAATAAAATTATTTGGCACCAATATTAGCGTCGGTCCAAACCGTCGCTACTTTTAAAAAAATTAATTGTTAAGTAAAATAAATAAAAAGGAGGCAAACGAAATTGGTGGAGGGAAATGAAAATATTAAGATCCAGAATTAGTGTCGGTCTACACCGACGCTATATTAAATGGTCCTAAAAAAAGATGAATCAAATGATTTATTCAGTGAGCGTCGACTTTGTACGTCGTTAATGTGACACTATTAGTGTCGGAGTCGGGACCGACGCTAAAAAATTGCAGCTAAAACATGATTTTCTTGTAGTGGCAACCCACAATTAAAGTAGAAATTGTGTAAGTACCATCATAATTGAGCTTGTTGCAATTGTTATCTGAATAATACTAGCGAACGTGTTTGATATCTGACCTCGACACCAAATTTTTCTACATACAGTTCTCATTCTCAATCTCTCACACATATGCATGATTGTGTTTTGTTGGCGTGTTAGGGTGTTGAAAGCCATCCTCAACTATTATTTTGTTTATCTACTTTCATAAGTACCAACAAGAGATCATAAAGATGAACTTCTAGTTCAATTCATGAAATTCCACAGCATCTTCTCTAAGATTGTAAGAGATCCAATCCTTACAAGAAAAAGAATAAAAATGAGTCATTTTGTTCGAAGTAACAAATCTAATCCATACATGTGTTTCATAAGGGCAATCTCGCATGACATGAATATAGGTCTCTTAAGTGTCTGTACACCAGTTGCTCCCAATACAAGTTGTTCTGGTTTCCACAAGTGATGTCCAAAGTTTGTCAAAAGTCTCTCATGTTAAAAAACTGAGTGGACTCCTGGAGCTGATGAGGATAGTTCTATTTCCAAATGATATTCCAATTGATACTAGTATTAGTAATAGTTGAAGATGAACAAAGATATGTATATGCATATTGCTAACATAAAAGTCATTATATGTATTATCCCTTATCCCCAACTTATCTAAACTATCTTCATGAAAAGGATGGGGACTAACCATCATACGATTAACCATATCTATAGTGAGCCAATTTTTAAAAAATTCAAGGTTCCATTTTCCCTTCCTACTGAAAAAATCTTTAACAGTCAAGATAGTATCCAAAATCATATGAGTTTAGGCCAAATTGAAGAAAAGAGTTTTCTAAGCTGGAATCCAAAAGTCAAGATAAAAATTTACCCTCTTTCTATCCTCGAGCTTCCAATAGTCGACTTGTTAGTATTCTACAACAAGTTTTGATTCCTACCCTACTTACTGATAAGAAGCTGACACCATAAATCATTAAGATTAGTCAATAAATTCTAAAGCGTTTTAAAAAGAAAATCTTAAATTATTAATCTAGTTCAACCGATGCCTCAGCTCTCATGATCTTAAGGCATAGAACAATCCTCACAATTGATTAGAGGAGCCTTATGGGTTGTCTTAGTTTCTTCCCAAATAAATCATCACTATAATTTACCCAGCTCATTGCCAATAGTTGTAGGAATTTTTACATACTGCAAATTAAAGTAAGGGATAAAAATTATCAAAAAGATATTCACATTAATTCTATCGGCCAAACTCAAACATTGATGCTTCCAAACACTTAAATGCCTTTGAACCTCCAAAGTTAAGTTTTGATTCTTAGGGGAAATAGTTTTCTAGGTTCCCTTTTGAGTCTCTCAAACTTCACTTTATTGAATTATCTCTTCTCGTTATTCAAAGGAAGACATTACTCTTAATTTAATTAATTTCCACAGTTCTTCCCTCAATTGAACTTCTCTATTATCCACTTAAATTAAAAATATATATTCTCTTTTTTCTATTAAAATTTTTTGTTCAAAATTGATTTTAATTTCTCTTGATAGGAAGAACCAAACAAACTAACCCACTCTTTAAGATCAAGAAGAAGATGGAATATCCATCAACGACAAGAGACACAAAGAAGTAGCATTTAGATTCAAAATCAAGTGGTATAATTGTGTCCGGTAGGATCATCAACACAAATAAGCCATTGAGGGCATGAAAGCAAAAGAAAGCCACATAAGGCCAAAAAGAAACATCTAAACCATCAACCTATTTTTCCTCCTCTAAAACGTGATGTTTCTCACAAACACCCTCTTGTGAGTCTCCTCCTCTTAGGGAGATTCTTCCACCACTACCTTGTAGCCCTCAGGCTCATTCTGGTCTCCTTTATCATGAGACACAAATTGGTTCTCAAAGTCTGAAGTCTCTTCTTTCTCCATCTTTTGGAAGCCACAAACCACCTTGAAGAGGTCCATTAGGCTCAAACCCAACTTAGGATAGAGGAAGGCAGCCTCCTCCTTTGCCTGCTCAAAATACAAGTTGGAATTTTCCATTAGTTCATCCATGAGTGCATACAACTCATCCTTTATTTTATCTTTTGAGAAAGGGGGGCCTCAATGTATTGCTTCATTTTTTCTCTAAAATAGCGAGATCATGAGCCTTTGAGTCCACCTCCGCAAGTTTGGGTGCCAAGATCTCCCACTCTTTCTTTAAAGTTTTCACTATCACTTGAACTTTGGTGAGATTCCCTTGGGAGGCGGAAAGTTTTAACTTCCATTCATTCATAATATGGGCATGTTTCTCTTGGTCAACACGTTCCATCAGCAAGACCCACAACATGTGGTTCTCCTTTAGGTCACACAAATTGTGAGGCATCTTGTTACAAAAATCCTTATATGGGAAATCTTCGTGAAGGCGGGCACTAGTTAATTTTATGGTGAAAAATTTGGGATCATTCCATATGGAGGATTGAGGAGCCCGATTGTAACACCCTTCTAAACCCCGCAGCAATTTAAATAAGTTTATTCAGAGTACATGAAATAAGGGTGCCACAATTCAAAATAAATCAAAAACATCGTTCAGTTATGTCATGCATTCACTGAGGCAATTCACATTAATCAAAACAATTCATGTCAACATAGCGGAATTAAATCAAACAGATTAAGTTTAACATCTTTCAAACATCAAAACATAACTAGAGTTATAAAACGTAAACTCTAAACATCGCGTCCCCAGTGTTACAACTATCAGAGCATGACACATGACGCTAACCAAACAACTGACTCATGAGCTAATCCTCACCGAGTCGAATAGCCGCTATCCTCAATCTGAAAATGACAACATGTAAGGGTGAGTCTTCATCATAATTAACAAATGTTATAAGGTTATAAGGCAATAACACATCATAGCTATATTGTTCACCCAATTGTTTCATAAACAGACATTCAGACAAGTTTCATTCATCACAAATAGTCAACCAACACACCATCAACATTTATAACACTGGAATACATCCAATCATGTTATAGAATTATGCATATGTATGAACTGACACTATGCATGTGGTACCAACATCATCAAATGGGAATAACCCATGACCGATCCAACATCATCAAGATACAGTCCTGCCAGCACAGATTCCACACAATGGGAATCATGCCCTTTACTGATCCAACACACCCTTATGGATACAGTATCATCAATGAACATGAATGAATGCAAACATACATGAACATACTTATACCATCGTCAAGTCTATGAGTAACATCATCAAATACTCATTTCATCATAATCATCATCATCATCAAGCATGTTTATATATATATATATATGCATCATTCAATCATAATCACATCATTAATCATCACATAGATTATTTAATAAGGTTCGTTTAGCTCGAAACTGCACACGAAACGGACCAACGGTTCAAAAGTTATGCATTTTACAAAATTCTGCATTTTTCAAAAACCTTCAGTGGTAATCGGTTACCCAAAGGCCAGTAACCGGTTACCCTGACTCACGAAGCACATCCCCCTATTTTTTGTATGGGTAATCGGTTACCCTGCTTTCAGTAACCGATTACCGACTCCCAGAAAGCAATATTTCCCCTTTTTCACTGCAGTAATCGGTTACCCTGCTCCCAGTAACCGGTTACTGCGTACCTGCAACCCCAAATTATGCAGAAAACAGCATTCCAACCATCCCAAACTCATTCAAATCACACCAACTCGAATAATAGGAAATGGAATGCACACATACCACGAAATACACATCACAATACATCAATTACACATCAAACAAAGCCATGATCATACAACATCATAGATTTCATACACAAGATCAATTATCATACAATTTGATTCAACCCCTAAACCTATCATATGACTCAATTGACCCGAATCCTACATCTATTCAATATTATTAACCCCTAACCCGATAATAGATGATAATCAGACAAGTCCCCCCTTACCTTAGCCAAATCCTTGAATGGGTCTTCTTCCTCTTTGGTTCTCTTTCACGTTCTTCAGCTCCTCTTCTCACAACTTCTTGTTTTTCACGTTCTAACTCTTTCTCCTCTTGTTTTTCCTTATTTTATGAAAAACATAAAATTAGAAATGGGCTCCCTCACACTTACACCCCCATATTACTAATTCCATCATAAGGCCCAACAACTTAACATTTTATATTTTTTCCACATAATTTCAATAAAATGTTAATTCAAATTAATTAATTTAAAATTTAATTAAACTAATTAAATAAGAAATTTTGGGATGTTACACCGATCATTCTTCCCAAGAGAGAAATGCTCACTTGCCTTGTCTTCTATAGGGATCATAGTCATTTTGTCCTTTGGAGGAAGGATGGAGCCCTCATCTTATTTCTAGATTTCATGCATGTGGAGATCATGGGACGCATCAAACTTAGTTTTCCTATTGGTCCATTTTATCATCAAGTTGTCTAGGAGACTGTGGGGGATATCTGTTCCCGAGCGCTCTAAATTTTTCTTGGTCAAACGCTCCTTCCTTCCAGCCAAAGGTATTTTAAACATTTTCTCTGCAAGAAGAAGGAGGATAAATATAAGTAACCTCACCAGCAGAAAAATCCCAAATCAGGGTCATTATGATATTAAACTTACTTATGTATTTGTTCACCTTCCTCCCCGCGTTCCAAGATGATCATGGTATAAGAATTCATGGCCTTGAATTCATCCAAAAGTTGAACTACCTCCATCTCACCAAATGTAAGGTAGTCAAAGTCATACCCAATTATCTCCATTGGATTATCTATCTAGACTAAAGGGAAGCGAGAGGCACCATCCATCCTAATCGTGATCATAAAGGTGCCATCTCGCCCTCTAACTCTCACGATCTTGTCTTTCAGATTTTTGTAATGATTGTGTTGCACCCCAATTTTTGTCCACTGAGATCCCACCATAGCCTAAATATTAGGATCATCATTGTCATCATTATCATCATGCATTTATTATTTTCTAACCTAAAATACAAAAATTGTTGTTTGTTGCTTGTGTCCTAAGACAGGAAACTGGCCAAGAAGAAATTGAGCAAACTAGGGTTTTGAGGCCCACAAAGAAATTCAACATTATTCCATGATTAAAAGGGTTCTCCAATCAAAAACAAGGTCCAAAGATGGGTCAATGCAAGATCAATCACCTTCAAGTTCATCAAAAGCTCCAATTAGGGTTTTTGACCTAATTTCTATGGAGGGTTGACTTTTAATCAGGAAATGGTTCCAAGACTCAAAATATGCTTCAAGGGAATCCAAATCAACATTATAGTCCATCCATATCATTCATTTGAAGAGGAGAGCTTGATTCATTTAGAAATCACAAAAGTGTAGTTCATTTGGAAAAAGTCAACTATGCAAGTCAACCTTTGACTTTTGAGAAAAATAGTCAACCATGGGCTTTTAAGGATCCAAATCATCATCATATGGATATTGAAGACATTTTATCAAAGAAAATTCAAAGAATTCATCAAGAATCAAAAAGTCAAATTAGGGTTTTTAAGTTTATTTTGACCTAATTCATGGATCTCCAAATTTTGCCTACACACTCGAAAATCTCCCAACATGAAAGTTATAGATATTGGCAAAACAAACAACTTATTACATTGGAACTTTTTTCAAAAAGTGATTATTTCGAGAGATATGGAATTAAGATGATAACTTTCAAAAGACTTAAAGAAATTTTCAAGTGTTTTACTTCGATTTTTTCATAATTTTATGACCATTTTTCTCAATGATCCAAAAATAGTTTGAGAAAACTTTTAACTACTCATTTGAATTATGTAGCAAGGGTTTTCCAAAGAGCTAAGTAGAATGAAATTTCATGGCTTGAGCAAGGAAATATGATTTTGTCAATATGCCACCATGAACACTTGAAAATGAAGAACATGAAGAAAGTGAAGAAGTTATGAACCAAACTTGTTCAAATTTGAAAGATTCCTTTCTTGCAGCCCATATAACTTGTTCAAATCACCATAATCAGAAGATTACACTTGCTTTCAAGCTATAATCCAAGTGTTTAAGCCATTATCCAATTGATCATTCCATTAATGGCACAAAGTTAACACTTCCATTCTAGTAATGTTAGCTTTATGCACAAAGTTCACTCCTCGCGCCACTATAATGTCTCTTCTGCCTCAAAAGCAAGATAAAACTCACAAGCAAGCCTCTAAGATCAAATCAAAACTTTGCAAGCATGCTTAAAGCTTTGTACCTCACCATTGAAACCATAACTTTCTCATTTCTTCACAAACAAGCAAGATGGTACACAAGTCACATGTGAACTTAAAGCTCTAAACTTTTGCCATCCACAAACCCTAATTCTTGCCTATAAATAGAGGGCATTGCTCATTGCATTAATTACACCAGGATTCTCCAAGTCACTACCTCACTTGAGATTCTCTTTTCTCACCTCTTGCATTTTCATAGTGATTTTGAGTTCCACAAGTTCTAGGTGTCAAACAAGAGTTTGAGCAACTTCTAAATACCATTTAGAAGCTGTCCATACCTTCCTTAACCTACCAAAAGGCCTCTAACCAAAAAACACCATTTTTACTCCATTTTTAAAGCTTTTAAGCTCATAACATGCCATAATCCAAACCAAACACTTTCAAACCAAACCAATAGTCCTAATAGCTTCTATTTGCCATATTGAAGCTATTTAGAACCCTTAAACACAATCCAAGCATCTAAAATCCAAAATCACCCTTCAAATTTTCACTTTAAAGAACATTTGAACCAAAGTTTGGAACTTGAGTTTTACTCGTGCGTTTTAAGGCTTTTTGAGTTTGATAGCTTCTAAACATCACATAGAAGCTATCTAAACTTCTGTTTTGCATCTGGAACATCATTTCCATAGCTAACTCACCATAAATTTTTTAGTTTCAAGTGGAATTCGAGTTTGTAGTTGCAGGTACAATCAAGGAGTTTTAAGTATCCCAAAAGCTTCCCTGAGGTCCATAGAAGCTAACTGAATACTTGAGGCATTCCCAGGTCCTCTAACTTGCACTCCAGACCTCCATTTTCAGAGGTATGTAACTCAACTTCGAGCTCCCTCAAAAGGAGCTCAATTCATGTGCTTCTGGTTACCAAAATGATCTATTTTACATGTTAATTGATAGCCCTAAGGATTTAATCATTGATTGTTAGTATTAAGAGTTTAATTTTAAAAATAATTTTTAGGGTTCATACGGTTTTGAGTGAAATTCTTAAGTTTCATAATGAATTAATGAATGATAACTACATGGTTGAATTCTTGATGAAATTTCAAGCAACTTCCATGTTTACATTTTCGTAAATGGTTGAGAAATGAGGGAGTTGAATTTCAGCCATGGAGGTTGTGTTGCTGTTGTTGTCACGAGGAAGAAGAAGGTGCCTTTGGCGCCATTCTTCAATTTAAAACATGTTTTAAAATATATTGTATTAGAGTTATTCCACTAACGACTACATCGTTACAGCTCAATTGGCAAAGCGCTTCACATTTCTCATGACCACAAAGTCTGGGGTTCGAATCCCCCTCGCCCCAGACTTTTGTATTATTTTGTGATTTTTTTCAAACTTCACATATTTTCAACTGAGTGTGTCCCTCTATCACCAAGCGCGCCTTGGTCTGTTGGCCCATGTTTTGTGGCAAGACTCCAAGGGCGTGGGTTCAAACCCTTGTAACCACATTCCCTAATTTTTTATCTCTTGTTTTTTTAGTTTTTATTAAACTTTCAAAAATCATTAAAAATAGAAAAATTAGTCTCTTTAATCCCTTATTTTTTGTGTGTTTCATTTCATTAGTGTATTTTCATACCATGTTAAAAAATCACAAAAATATTTATTTTATCATCATTTTAAAATTAATCAAAAACAAGTCTTTTAATATATGAAAAATCTACAAAAATATGTTTCCTTTTGAATATTTTTCTAAAAGTGACTCAGTATATTTTTGTAAATACTTGTTTAGGGTTAGGTTAGAATGTCATTGACTTTCTCATGTACCCTTAGACCAGTTCTCTTAAAGAATTTGATATTTAACAATTAAAATCAATTAGGTCTAGGTATTTCTTTAGAAACCCTAAATCAAAACCCTAATTTAAAAACCTTAGGTTTAAAATCCTAACAAAAAAATTTGCAACATGTTGATCTTTGTTTATCCATGTTTGTCTTTGTACACAATTGTTGATTTTAATTCATGTCTTCTACTTAATTATTAATCTTTATTTTATACATAATTGTTGATTTTCTAATCCATGTTTTGTATTTAAATGTTAAACCTTGTCTTGTACATATACTTGTTGATTTTATATCCATGTGATTTGTACTTGTTATTATTTTGTTGATCTAACCCAATGTTTAATCATCATATTAATCATTCATCATTCATACATGATTTGAATCCAAGGGTTTAGATACATCCATCTCTTGCTTGTTAACACTCACTTGTTTGTTCTTGTACATACATGAGGTATTTATTGTTAATTATTTAAGCTTGTTGTTTTATCCAAAGGATGGGAATGATATTGACTAAATTGTCAAGGTACTTAAATTATTTTTCAATCTCTTTTATGATTGTGCTAAGTATTTTAAAGCTTTTCACTTGTTTATGGTTTAGTATTGTTAAAGCTTAATCAAACCCTTTTGTTTTGAAACCTTGGTATTAAGAATAGAATTATTCCCGGTGAAACTATTCTTAATCCATTGATATTGTTTTTAAACCTTTGGTTAAGAGATGAATTATTCCCGGTGAAACTTCTCTTAACCCATTGACCTTGTATTTTAAAGCTCGGTCCTTCTTTGATTTGTTTTAAAATTGTTAAGTATTTTAAAGCTTAACCTTTTAAACTTATTAGGTATTTTAAAGCCTAATCCCTTTTCCAAAATTGTTAAGTATTTTAAAGCTTAACCTTTTAAACTTATTAGGTATTTTAAAGCCTAATCTTCTTTTAAACTTGTTAAGTATTTTAAAGCTTAACCCTCTTTTAAAAACTTGTGAGTATTTTAAAGCTCACGCCCAAAAAAGATTTTGGCCACTTTGGCCCTTTTTATTTCCTTTTTTAAAAAGAGGAACTACAAAAGCTATGACTTCCCTATTGCACTTAAGGGGTATGTAGGACTAAGATGTGATATCTTATCAAGCTCACTTTCAAAACCTTCTCTTCCCATCCCCACCCTCTATTTCAAACAAGTTTTTCACATAGGATTTTCACAACAAAAAAAAAGGTTATTTACAAACAAAAGATAATAACACAAAAACAAAGAGGTTCCCATGAATATGAGGGGTGCTTAAAACCTTCCCCTTGTATAACAAACCCTCCGTAGCCAGAACTCTGGTAAGTTTATTAGTTTTGATTTTAAAAACTTCTGTGGGTTTTATTCGCTCTTTCACCCATTATTTTTTTTGGAAATAATAAAGCACGGTGGCGACTCTGTTTAAAATAAGCTAAGTCTTCCCATGACTCTAGTCTCACCAATTTCACCGCTACAGATTAGAATATGGTTTGAACATGGGTCTTTCAAGAAAGGCATTTAATGTCACATTGTCGCCTCTAATGCACGTCTTGGTACCATAGAAGGATAAGAACATTCCTATGCTAGGATACACCTCCTGCCACCGACATATGATTCTAAATTCTTGAATCAAGCTATAGCCATTTGGAAAGATCTAGGACCACACATCGTTAACCACCTTTAGAACCTCTATTTCAAACAGGGATAAGAGAGCTAAAACCCCTAGGTCATAGACAACTGGGAGGTGTATATAGAAATAAAAAAGGGGTAAATCGTTTAAGGAAATCATATTGGCCCTCACTACTGTAGAGCACGCGTATAAGATGACCTCTTCCTCATCACCTTAAGAGTAAAGGTTGACATGTTGCTGAAAGGATGCTATCCTTCCCTCACTGATGTAATAGGTCTCAAAATGTTAGAAGCCCTTGTGCTCAAGATGTGAGGCAATCGTTAGCTTCTTTCTTCCTGGGAAAACAGAAGGGTAAAAATTCATTATTGCTACCATTGCTATCAGAACTAGTAAAGCTATCGCAACTAGAAAATATGCCTAGCTCCAGTAATTTATAGTAAATCAAACCATCATAACATTTTGTGTTTCTATAGTAGTAATTCCACATATCTATACATTAATTGCAATCTGAGAGATCTACTAGGTTGCTGCTATCGTCTAAATCCTGAATTATCGCCATAAATGAGAATAGGGAGAAGAAAGAGTAACCATACCTGCAAAGTGAGGGATTAGAACTTGATCTTAATAAGATTTAAGGAATCTTAAAGGATTCTAAGGAAAATTTCGCGAACTTGAAGTAAACAGAGATTTCACAAACTTGTGACCTCTTAAAAATTGTTATCCTTTCATTAAATCTGTTAAATAATGACTTGAGAATACCTTTAAAGCACAATGGTTAGTGAAAAAATTTAATAAGTGTTTTTGGTTGTGTTATTAATGTAAAATAATAGATTAAGTAAAAGAGGAGATTTTAGAAGAGATACACAAGAGATTTATACTAGTTCCTCAATGCAGTTAGTCCACTCCTCATGTTGTGTGAGAGTTTTTTTACTGATGCTTGAAAGAGGAGAAATTTTCCCAAGTGAGAACCTTTCAAATTTGTATTTTCTTAGCCTCAACATGCGTACATAATTGATATAACATGGTTCCTTCAAATATTATTTACAACTTAACCATGTGGTAGAGAGAGGTTAGTTAGGCATCTTTGATAGTGTGTGTATGTTGTGTTTGAAAGAATGAAATGATTTTGTTTATAATGATTATGATTATTTTTCACCTTTTATCAAGTGTATTCTCAAACCTATTCTTAAAGATGTGGCTTTTATGTATAGGAAAAAAGTCTAAGTTATGAGTCCTTGAGTTTTTGTCAAATGTTTGTAGTCTTTCTTTCATTCGAATGTTTGTTATCCTTAAAACTTGTTTAGATTTAGCAGTCTCATTCTTTTTAAGGATGACAAACTCTTGATCCTTTTAAGAGGCAAGGTCTCCCTTAACTTATGCATGAGTTTGAAGTAAATAAAAATTTCTCAGGAGATTAATATGTATAGCAAGATGAAATATAGTAATAATTTCAAAATAACATAGGATTTTGATTCAATATCATTTTAAGCGACCATTACATGATTTAAACAAATAATAAAAATACAATAAAAAGATAAACAAAACATGTTTTGTAGAACAAATATTCTGCATATTTAAGAATTTATAATTCCTAAATAAAAAGAAACTAAGTCTCTAAACTTTTAATGCATTTATTCTTCTCCCCCTTTTTGTCATGGTCAAAAAGAAGGTGGGAGGACAAAGTGGACAAACAACCTAGGAGGCCTCATCATCAGAAGTGGCTCATAATGAGAGCAGGAGAATAGGAAACTAAAACACAAGAAGTTCAGGTGGTATGTCCTGACGACAAACATGTTAAGTAATATATTTTAGCATATCATGATTATCATTTGTGGAGCTGATTATTATCTATTGCACAACTTACATGTTGTGAAGACCAATGTCATTGTTGTTGTGTTCAGAATGACCAGTAGTAGACTGATAGCGAGAGTAATTAAGAGAATGATTATTTTAAGGATTAGGAAATTCAAAATAGGATGAGTTCAATGAACCAAATGTATCTCGTTCATGCAGGCGAGATGGAGATGTATCAACAAAAAGATGAAGAGAATATTTGTCCAAGTCTGGGAATTTTATCAATGTTAAAGAAGATAAGAGGATTAGTTGATGAACTAGAATGATATTAAAAAACTATGAGAGTTGTATCTTTTGCATGAGAGGCTTCAAGGACTAGATGTAAGTGTTCAAAGGAAAGAGGCAATGAGTCTTTAGTAATGACATTCGGAATTTCTGAGTGATACTTTGAACGAGACTGGGGGATAAAAGTTATTTCTAATGGGTATTTTGACAAGTCATCACGAGTGTTAGACAAGTCCTTAGGGGTGTCTGACAAGTCCTCAAGAATTTGAAATGAGTCCTCGTTGCAGTAAGAGTTGTTTTAAGATTTAGATTGAGACATTGAGTCAGTATGATGTTCTCCTCCTCACCCCAAATACACCTGAAGGACTCGCCTCAGATATGTTTAAGGGACTTACCTCATATATTCTTAAGGGACTCGTATAAATGAGAATAGAATATTAGGCTAAATCATTTCACAGTTTCTAAGCCTTTTTGATTTAAGGACTATGTACTGGTATGTTCATAAAAGGTCCATAATAGATGGCGTAAGAAGTTCTATAAAGAGAGACGACGTAATATATTACCTATTTATTAGAATGACTGCTCAACATTTCCTTATGGCATGAATTTTCTACATCACTCTCCTTTCTAAGCAAACGTGGGAGTGACATGTCCCTATCCATAACAGTAAGGGAAAGGAAGTCAAAAGAGGAAGCCATGTTCCCCAAAATAATAGGGGAGTGATTGTCCGCTACCCATGCTCTTGAAAATCAGTATTACTTTTCTGGAGCATAAAATGGAAGCCTAAGAGATTCATATAAACATCCCCAACCCTAAGTTTGAGGAGAAGAACATTCAATTCACTCAAAAACACCAGTACACAAAACTTCTCACTACCCTTGCATGAACTTGCTCTAACACCCAAACAACTAAAAAACCCTTTGAGAGTCCTATGTCATAAAGGGTTGTCATGTATTTTACTTTTAGTAAGTACAAAGTATTTGATTAAAATATTCCAAAATAGCGTACTACGGCAACTAGATTGGAAACCTTTGCACCAAACTAAAATCCTCAACACAAATAATTCTCTAACCAAGATCTCTCACAAAAGGCTCTTTTAAAAAAATATGTGAACCACTTTATAATAGAACCCAAATTTGAAACATGACCTTTGAAATAATACTAAGAATATATATTCATAGAGAAAGAAAGAAAATGATTAGAGTTTCAATAATAGTAAAAAGTGGTAAATACAAAGGTTGCAAAGAAAATATATAGGTTTTTGTTTAGGAAAATGTAAACAACAAATATATTAATGCAACACTGAGCATAACACATTTCAAGGATAATTTGAATACATTGGAGACACAAGTCATTGAAGCAGACAACAAAACAGTACTACAACTCCAAACTAAAAACAATTGTGTTTTTATTCTCCATTTAACAACGACAAGTGTGTGGATCTATGTGCTTGTAGGTATGATGTCTATAACAATCAATTGACCTATATGGTTTTGGTGATGAAAACACAATAAGGCAAAGTTTTCATATGAATTGATAATTAGGTTATGCTTGTAAGATCAAGATGTCAAAGCAAATCTATCAAAAGATAACACATAATATCAAATGGCATTCGATGGAATTCTCAATGATCTTCAATCAAGTAATCTCTGTGATGATAGTATTTATCAAGAAGCCTTATCAAACCTTATAAAATAGAAGAAGTAGTCAAATCATGGAGTGTTGAATCTTTGATGTATCTAGAAGGGGATGTTGAAGCTTCCGAGTTTGTGAAAGAGAGGAATGGTGAAAGCTCGTCTGGTCCATGTCTGAGAGATCAGAGTCTTGTAGATATTAGAGTAGTTTCTAAACTACTAAGGAAATGCACACATTCACCTAAAAGTGGTTTTTAACATCACTATTTGATAAAAACTCCTTAAACTATTATAGGAACCATCAATGTGCTTGTGAAATTGATAAATGGTGTTCTTATATATTTAAGAGGCTTATATACACTACCTAATCAATTAAGGCCATTAGTCAATCGATTAGAGTAAGGTTTAAATTTTAGTAGTTGGTTATGGATACTCATAATCGATTAGGACAATTGTCGCTGTAGGATTTCCTTTTTGAGAATTACGGTTTTTCATTTTTATGAAGTACATAATCGATTAGGCAATAGGCGTAATCGACTATGAGCATTTAAACGCCTATAAATAGATTTACTTTTTTAGCCGAATTCCTGTCATATAAATAGTGGGACCTCCTCACTTTTAAATCACACTAGAAAACTATTTTAATACTCTTTGTCACTTTCTACTCCTTTTCTTCTCATTTATCTCATTTCACTAAAATTTCCTTAGTGCTTTAGAAGTCAAAAATATCAGCTAGATTTTTTATGTGTATTCTAGTGCAGGGGTAATTCTATAATTTGTACCAGATATGTTTTATCTCTCGAGGAATATCTTTAGTGAGAAATCTTTGTTTTGTTTATGAGCTTAGCCATTAAAATCACTCCTTTGATTTGAGAGATTGTCCGTTAAAATCCGTGTGGTTTATGAGATTCACCTTTATGTTTCCAAGTTGTATTTCCTCAAAGATTATGTTTCCTTTTCAAATTCACATGATTTACCATTTTACTTTTGGGTTTCAATTCATCTCTAAATGATTTTATCTCTTCTTTGTCGAGCAAATATTTATGGTTTTATAATATAAATAAATTTATAAAATTAAATGCTTATAGATCAAAATAAATTTCATTTTGTTAAGTACTGAATGTCAAGAACACGGTAAAGTGACATAAAATAATTTCTTTTTCAGAAATATAACATTTTACCTTAGCATTCCAACATTGAACAATTTCTCTAGAAAAGACTTTAGCATTCTCCTTGCAAAGTGAATCAAAGACATTCATTGATACCACTACCTTATATGAAATTTAGTGTTCTCGTTGCATCAAATATAAAGTGTTGAAAGAACTTTAGTCTTCTCAACAAAAACAATAACATAACTCAACAAAAAAAATAACATTAACACTAAACCTTTTACTTATCTCAACAAAAAGAATAACAGTAACACTAAACATTTTATTTATTTCAACAAAAAAACAACAATAACACAAATCTTTAACATATATCAACAGAAACAACAAAATAACTCAAGAGAAACAACAACAATAACACAAACTTTTTACTCATCTCAACAAAAACAACAATAAGACTCTAAAAAATCAACGACGACACAAATATTTTACTTATCTCAACAACAACCGCAACATAACTTAACAAAAGTAACAACAAAATTAACAAAAACAACAACAATAACACAAACCTTTTACTTATCTCAACGAAAACAACATCATAACTCAATAGCAAACCCTAAAGGACAAATACTTTGAACAACAACATAACTCATAACATGAATGGTGAAATGTTTCATGTACCGAATATGTGCATAAGAAGTCAAAGAAATGATTTTCGTATTTTCTATTTGAAAATTTCATGTCACATTTCTTTAATCCATACGAGTTACGAGTTGGAGAATATATGATGGAGATTTTTGAAGAAATGGTGTGTGTACGTTTATGGAGACTGGGATAATGCGTAAAAGGATATGTTTTCACTTATGGAGTTAAGTCGATGTTCTATTCGGGAGTGAAAAAAGGCTCGTTTATATATGTTATTTATTTTAATATAAAAAAGGAAAAAAAATCACAATGATCATATGTATCAACCGTGAGAAAATGTCCCTCAGGTACACGCTACAAAGCCTGTTCTTGAGGTATATTTCACCACTGTTGTTACTTTCAACTGTGTTGAAAAATTGTTTAATTTTAATTTAAAAAATAAAAATAAATGGGACACACCACTTTTGTCATGAATAAAACACAAAATTATTGGTGGTGTGAATTGAAGTGTTTTCCTCATTCATATTTCACTACGGTTGTTAGTTTTGACCGAGGAGAAAAATAATTTAATAATACAAAATGTCAAATAAATATATATTATCACAAGAGAAAAATAAAAGGAGGTAAGAAACTATTATCACTAGTGGATCCTCTATGTGATGCTGAACTTCACCTTGTAGTGTGTTAATATCTCTTGTACTAAAACAAAATACAATTCTTTATCCTCTCAGCTTTATAAACAACCTCTCAGAAAATCGATAGATTGTTTCTGTGATATAAATTAAGAGGAGTGATATTCAAACACTCAAATACACGACACCGAATCCCATATTGATCTTTTGGCATACAAACTTTGCAAAGAGAAATTTAAAAAATTCAAATCATAAACTTTGCAGTTTTGTTTGGTGTCACATCATTAAATTTATGATTCAAAAACATAAAAAAAGTTATATATATATATATATATATATATATATATATATATATATATATATATATATATATATATATATATATATATATATATATATATATATATATATATATATATATATATATAGGTAATGCTAATTTGTGCCTCAAAGACACAAGTTAAGAAATCTATTTATAAAAATTTATTTTAAAAAAGCAATAAAAAATTAATTTTATACATTTATTAAAATTAATACACAATTTCCAAAATATTCTTTCTTGCATTAGTTCTTAACTGGTGCTCCTAGGACACAAGTTAACATTACCATATATATATATATATATATATATATATATATAGTATGGTCCAACCATTTCCACATAACCAACATAGATTTGACAAAATGGAAGGTTGCATGTGATGACAAGTAGAAAGGTTTATGGTGTACACATGTTATGGTGCATGTCTTGCAAAGAACACTTGTTATGGTGCATGCTTTGCAAAGAATACATGTTATGGTGCATGATTTGCTAAGAACACTTGGTGTTTTGCATGGAAGGCAAAAGACAAGTGTCATAATACATGTAAGGTACCTTTGGCTTGATTCTCCTATAAATAGGACCATAAGCAAAGCATTCAAATCACAACACAATAGAGAAGAAAAATAAGCAAGAGAGAAAGAGAGCCTTGCTCAATAGAGAAAATTGTTCTTCATAGAGAGTTTCTTCGTGAGAGTGTTTCTTGTAAATTGAGAGATACATTATAGTGAGTTCCACTTAAGGGTGAAGTTGTTGTATTCCCATTATCATTATAGTAGAAGTTTAAGAGGCCTAAGGGTCCCGTGATTTTTCCTTTCTCATATTGAGAAGGTTTTCCATGATAAAATTTCCTTGTGTCTTTAAGCTTACATTTCACGTTTCCGCTAGAGTCTATTTTTTGAGTTCACGGAGGAGGGAATTAGCCAGTGGTATCAGAGTACTGTGTAAGCTCTGAGATACTACGGTGTTCTACTTATAATAAAGTTCTTAGTATGCTCTGTGGTTGCAATATTGTATGATCTTCCACATCAGAAAAGAACTATTATTGTTGGAATTAAATCGTAGTATTGCAGAAGTGTGTCTTAGTAAGTTCTGGGTAAGGAAAGACTTGGTATTTAAGAGTGTCAATATTGACCCACCTCTCTTTCTTGAGAATTTTCTAGTTGCACTATTCACAAACTACATTGACTTTTCCAGTGTACGACACTATTTATAAAACTCCTAGTTGAAGGAACTATTTTCCCGTATTCTCAAAATGGAGGGTTCTATCAGTCCTGATGGAGATATGTTCAAGTTGACTGCTGATAATTATACTTATTGAAAGCCGGTGATGGAAGAGCACCTATATTGTAAATATTTGCATGATCTAATTTCCGAAAAGGATAAGCCAACGGAGAAGAAAGAAAAAGAGTGGGAGCTCCAAAATCGGAAGGCAGTTACCATGATTAGAAAATACATAGATAGAAGTTTATTCGAGCATGTATCAACTTATACCAATGCGTATGAGTTATGGACCAAACTTGAATCATTGGTTCAAAAGAAGACACCGAGAAGCAATGCTCACCTTGTCAGACAACTGGGTAAATTGGAGAACTCAGATGGCCAAAACATGATCGAGCATTTAAATACCTTCAAAGGCATTGTGAATCAATTGACGAAAGCTGACATGAAGATAGATTATGAGTTACAAACTATTCTACTCCTAAGTTCTCTAACTGAGAGTTGGGACACTCTAGTCGTTACTCTTAGTAACTCTGCTCCAGATGGAAAACTTGTCATGGATTCCGTTATAGATTCCTTACTAAATGAAGAGTCAAGACAGAGGGAAAGAGGCTTCAAAAACCAGTTCGAAACGAACATTATTAATAATAGAGGAAGGAGTAAGAATCGTGAAAGAGGAAGTCGTGGGAGATCACAAGCTAGATCCAAGACTCGCCCAAGACTGAGTTGTTATTATTGTGGCAAACCTGGCCATAGAAGACCTGAGTGTAGATTCTTAAAGAGAGATAAACATGATGGAACAATCCATCCCGATTTGATAAACCCAAAGAAGAATAAGGAAGATGGAACCACAACTGCAGTAGCCTTAAATGATGAGAATCTTTTCCTTTTAGGAGATAAAAATTATCTAAATGTTGCATTCGATGATTGCACTTGGATAGTTAACACATGATCATCTTTCCACGTTACATCTCATGAAGAATTATTCTCATCATACCAAAGGGGAGATTTTGGTACGGTGAATATGGGAAACCATGTCACAAGCAAGATTGTTGGTATTGGTGAAGTGACTATGATCACAAAAAATGACAATAAGCTCGTGTTGAAGGAAGTAAGACATGTACCAGAAATGCGTCTAAATCTTATCTCAGTAGGAAAGTTGGATGACTTGGGGATGATAAACCATTTTAGTGGTGGTAGATGGAAACTTAGAAAAGGGAGCATGACAATTACTCGTGGCAAAAAGGAAGGCTCCCTGTACATCATGCAAGGAAAGATAAACAAGGGAGAGACTAATGTTTCTCAAGATGCAACCAAAGAATTGTGGCTCAAACGAGTTGGCCACGTGAGCGAGAAAGGTTTAGAGATTCTTGCTAAATACTACCTTTCAAATACCAAGGGACAACCACTTGAATCCTGTGAAGACTGTCTAGTAGGAAAACAACACAGGGTATCTTTTCAAAGATCAGATGATGTAAGAAGACGGAAGAAAATCCTAGATCTTGTTCATTCAGATGTTTGCTCCACATCTGAAAGGTGTCTAGGTGGCGCACAATACTTTACTACCTTCATTGACGATCACTCCTGAAAGGTGTGGGTGTATCCATTAAAGAAGAAAGATCAAGTTCTACAAGCTTTCAAGGAGTTTCACGCCTCTATAGAACGAGCATCTGGAAGAAAGTTAAAATGCTTAAGAAGTGACAATGGAGGTGAATACCTTGGCCCATTTGAAGCATATTGTAAAGCTCATGGGATAATACATGACAAGACACCTCCGAAGACTCCCTAAATGAATGGAATAACAGAAAGGATGAACAGAACAATTGCTGAGAAAGTCAGAAGCATGCTTTCTCATGCAAAACTTCCCAAACCATTTTAGGGTGAAGCAGTGGAACTGTAATTGATTTGATAAACTTGTCTCCCTCAAGACCATTAAATGGAGAGATACCGGATGAAGTATGGTATGGAAAGAAAGCCTCTTACGGTCAATTGAGAGTATTTGGGTGTAGGGAATTTGTCCATATTCCCAAAGATGAAATAGAAAAACTCAATAGTAAGACGAAGGAGTGCATATACCTTGGTTCTCCAAGAGATGAACTTGGCTTCAGACTATGGAATACTTCAAACAAGATGATTGTTCGAAGCAGAGATGTGGTATTTTATGAAGATTAAACAATCCATAATATTAAATCTAAGAAGCCAAAGACCATTGTAGTACAAAAATCAGGGGGAGAGATTCCTTAACAAGATATTGAACCTGATCAGACAGTACAACCCAATTATATAGAGCAACCTGACCAAATAGAACAAGGCCAGGAAATATTGGAAGAGCAAATGACAGAGATTGATCAAAGGGACCAAGAACCTCAAGAAAGAAGATTCATGCGATTAAGACAACCATCAAGAAGATATTCCTCAGATGAGTATGTCACTCTCACCGATGAAGGAGAACCTCTAAGCTTCATGGAAGCTATTGAGACGGATGACAATGAAAAATGGATGCAAGCCATGCAAGAAGAATTGCAGTCATTGAAAGAGAACCAGACGTATGACTTCGTGAATTTACCAAATGGAAGAAGGGCTTTGCAAAACAAGTGGGTGTTCAAACTCAAATCTGAATAGAACAACCCAAACCCCAGATACAAATCATGAATTGTTGTGAAGGAGTACCATCAAAAGAAAGACATATATTTCGAAGATATATTCTCACTAGTGGTGAAGATGACATCCATAAGAGAAATCCTTGGTATATCTTTAATGCTAGACTTGGAGATAGAGCAACTTGATGTTAAAACAACATTCTTACATGGAGATTTAGAGGAAGAAATATACATGGAGCAACCCGAAGGATTTGTAGAACCAGACAAAGAACACCTTGTGTGTCGCTTGAAGAAAAGTCTATATGGGCTGAAGCAAGCTCTAAGGCAATGGTATAAGAAGTTTGAACTCTTCATGACCGAACATAAATTTGAAAAGACATCTGCAGACCATTGTGTGTCTGTGAAGAAATATGATAATGGTGAATCCATCATACTTTTGTTGTATGTTGATGATATGCTCATTATTGGGAAAGACAAAACAAAGATAGCTGCTCTGAAAAAGGCATTGACCAAATCTTTCGCCGTGAAAGATTTAGGAGCAGTAAAGAAGATTCTTGGAATGAAGATCATTCGAGATCGTCCCAAAAGAATGTTGTGGATGTCACAAGAAGATTATATCAAGAAAGTCCTTGAGAGGTTCAACATGCATAATGCTAAACTTGTGCATGTACCACTACTTGGTCACCTTAAACCCAGTAAGACATAATGTCCAAGCAATGAAGAAGAAAAAGAATAAATGAGCAACGTACCCTATTCTTCAGCTGTGGGTAGTCTTATGTACGCAATGGTTTGTACAAGACCAGACATTGCTTATACGGTAGGAGTTGTGAGTAGATTCCTGTCGAATCCAAGAAAGGAGCACTAGAATGCTGTGAAATGGATATTGAGGTAACTAAGAGGAACTACCAAATAGTGTTTGTTATTTGGCAATGAAAAGAAATTACTCAGTGAGTATGTAGATAAAGATATGGCAGGAGATGTAGATTCAAGAAAATCTACTTCTGGGTATTTGATTACTTTTGCAGGGGGAGCTGTCTCATGGAAATCAAGATTACAAAAGTGCATTGCTTTGAGTACCACGGAAGCTGAATACATTGCAATCACTGAAGGTTGTAAGGAGATCCTGTGGGATGAAGAAGTTCATACAAGAGTTAGGTCAAAATCAAGAAAGTTATGTTCTCTATTGCGACAATCAGAGTGCAATTCATCTCAGCAAGAACTCGACATACCATTCAAGATGTGTTGGAGTAAATTGTTGAAAGTAGAGAAAGTTCACACTAATGAGAATGGGGCAGACATGATGACAAAACCTCTACAAAAGAAAAGATAGAGTTTTGCAAACAAGTTGCTGGATTGGCAGCAACCCCAAACTAATCAAGGTCATTCCCTTATGGTTGGAGGGAGGAAATGCGGGGTCCAACCATTTCCACATGACCAACATACATTTGACAAAAATGGAAGATTGCATGTGATGACAAGTAGAAAGGTTTATGGTGTACACATGTTATGGTGCATGTCTTGTAAAGAACACTTGTTATTGTGCATGCTTTGTAAAGAACACTTGTTATGGTGCATGATTTGCTAAGAACACTTGGTATTTTGCATGGAAGACAAAAGACAAGTGTCTTAATCATGTAAGGTACATTTGGCTTACTTGTCCTATAAATAGGACCATAAGCAAAACATTCAAATCACAATACAAAAGAGAAGAAAAAGAAGCAAGAGAGAAAGAGAGCCTTGCTCAAGAGAGAAAATTGTTCTTCATAGAGAGTTTCTTTGTGAGAGTGTTTCTTGTAAATTGAGAGATACATTGTAGTGAGTTCCACTTAAGGGTGAAGTTGTTGTATTCTCATTATCATTATAGTGGAAGTTTAAGAGGCCTAAGGGTCCTGTGAATTTTCTTTTCTCATATTGAGAAGGTTTTTCATGCTAAAATTTCCTTATGTCTTTAAGCTTATATTTCACGTTTCCGCTAGTGCCTATTTTTTAAGGTCACGGAGGAGGGAAATTATGGAGGTTATATATATATATATATATATATATATATATATATATATATATATATATATATATATATATATATATATATATATATATATATATGCTAAATCATTCTCAGGGTCCTTTAAGTTATTTAATTGTAACATGTTGGTCCTTTAAGTTTTTTTTGTAACAACTTGGTCCTTTTGGATGATTTTTGCATCCTTTTTCTCTCATTTTAAACATTTAGAAATGTTTATTGTTATATTTTTGGTTGCACTTCATCATTTTTATACCACTCAAAATAATTGCATCCACAATTAGCACATTTTCTTTGTTAAAAAAGGATAACAGAGCACACATTTGATAACATAAAGGACCTAATTGTAGTGAAAATAACATGAAGGACCAAACTGTTACAATTAAATAACTTAAAGGATCTTGGGAGTAATTTAGCCATATATATATATATATATATATATATATATATATATATATATATATATATATATATATATATATATATATATATATATATATATATATATATATATATATATATATATATATATATATATATAGAGAGAGAGAGAGAGAGACTTCAATCATAAATTAAATGATTATAAAATCACAAAAAATGGTGAATCAATAACTAAAATTATACATAATAATAAATCATGTGCAAAAAGCGAAATAGAATAACTATAATAATCACCTAATAAATCAAGTGAATTGCTAGCAGTTTGTGCACGATCAAATAGCAATGGCATGAATGGTAGAAGTAAAAGGGTATTGATGAAAATAAAATTATACATGCACAGTGATATGTTAAAGAAAGGTTTGTGGTGCAGTTTAG